>NC_056712.1:15395853-15402244 GCF_018831695.1 Puntigrus tetrazona
CATCCTGAATATTTTTTAAAAAGGAGGAGTAGCGTAATGGTGCCTGCTGATTTATCCTCCATTGTATTCCAAAAACAATCATAACCTCAAACTATAAATTTACTATGCAATCTTGGACTCATCCACATTCCTCGCCCAATGTTTATGTCCTTTACAAACTAATTTATAAGTCAGCTGACCTATGTGGCCTACTTGCATGCTGTTTTTTAATGCATTAACATTATTTTTAGTTCCATATTCAAGGTTAATGAAATACACTGCAGAAACTATGCTGGTGATCAAAACGTGATTATGTTGCGCACCCTTCAAATTGAAATAATAAACTGGTTTGTGATGTTTTCTATTGGTTTGATTTGTTTGAAAAAAGAAAAAAAGTGAATACTTTCCCTCATCAAAAAGCTCCAGATCAGAGCCATAATCAGGAATCAGATTGTTCTGCCCCCATTAAATATCATATAATTAGGTCTTAAACTGTGAAATGCTTTGATGTGTAATTTTCTTTACCATGTTAATGTACTGCCTTAGCAATTGAATCTATAATACTAGATTCTCGTCTATACTCGTCTACTGCAGTGCAGAAATGTTAAACTGCAGACACACAGAATCAGGTAAACACAATCCCTGCCTAATATCAGCTTACTGATCACGGCAAAGCTGATATAAAGATAAATAAGGGTCATGAAGGTGTTACTGATTAATACTGATTAGTTTGTATGTGTGTGTCTGTGTTTGTGTGTCCACAGTCTGATCTACTTTGGATTGAAATAATCACACATTTCTGCAATTAAAAAACTCAACAGCAAGAACAGAAGACACAATGCTAGTCAGGCATGTAGAATCTAATAAAAATTCAGGAACCAAAACGTTTTTGTGTAAACTTTCAACAACAGCATACTTTTAAAAATAAGTAAATAAATACATAAAAAAATATAATATAATGCTGACATATATATCTGAAACTGCCTCAAGGCAATAAATGCTGCAAAGAGGCTAATTTTCGGCTGGGAAATGCTATCAAGGCACGTGACGTCGCAATTATGTGCAGTCTCTGTCTTGCTCTGTGAATTTATGGTAAGCAGATATGCCAGGGCATAAATTTTAATGAGGAAACATCCGCATCCGTAGTATTTGTACATTATACTCTAATACATGCTCTTAACTACAACCCACATGGGACGAATGCTGAAAGCAGTGCTAAATTAGATCAAAGTTAATGGCAGAGATGAATGTGTGAGTAAATATACTCTATGGCTTCAGATTTTATGTGTGTGGGCCAAGTTTTGCCTACAAAGAGAGTAAAAACGGAAGTCAACTGTCCCTATGAGGTAAACAGCTCGACCATTCAGTGTGCATTTTTGATAAATTAATGCTTTTATTCAGCAAAGACACTGATCAAACAGAGTAAAGACGCTTACAAATGTTACAAAAGATTTCTATTTCAAATAAACATTGTTCATTTGAACTTTTCATTTATCAAGACTCAAAGATTCATTAAATATAAAACACCAAAATTCTGAAAAAAAAATTCAGAAAGTCTTTGTCCTGATTCTGCCACGAGCAACTGATTTTCTGAATAAGGAAAGTACCAAATATAACACCAAACCGCATGTAATCTATGTGCCTGATACAAGAAATGAGGAGATGAAAGCATCTCTAAAATTACAGCTAGAGAATAGTGAATATTAAATTTCTCTCTTATTATTCCCCTATTATTATTATTNTTCTTCCTCATTGTTGTACACCAATATTGCTCTTACTTATAAATGTATATAATTCTATCAGCCATCTCTCCCTGCTCATTAAGAACAACTCTGCTTTTTCCCAGAAGCCCCAGTGTCGTAGCTCTACGTAGAGCCACCCTCTCGTCTTTTCCCAGCAGGGATGCCCTCTCACCCTTTCAACAGCACGGCAACTCCCCGACCTCATGCCCATGACATTCTAATATTACCTGGAAATCTCCTAGCATGCTTACTTTCTGTTAAACAGCTATCAAATTGTTGCCTCAGTTTTGGTTAAAGGGGTCACATCATGAAGAATCAAATCTAAGAAAAAAACTAATTCAAATGTACTTTAAAAACAAATATTAACTTCAGAATACCGAACCTCCCGAATATTTGATACTAGGAAAAAGTGTTTCCTTGTATCAAAAACCCAAAACATAAATTGCATTTACAAATCTACAATCAACTATTGACCAGATAATTGTCACAACGATAATTAAGATAGATAATAAGTAATAAAGAGGAAGTAGATCATATCCTAAACCAAAAAAGTGAAATAAAATATGTGAAATGCCAACTTTCTGCCTGCATGTGGCACCTGCTGCTATACATATGCTTCTGAGAATCCTAACATTAGGAAAAAGCTGTTGAACTTTATTTTTAACAGGGTTTCTAACTGTTACAATCTGTCCTTAACAGTTTGAACAGAACATTTCAGCACAGAATGGTCTGTAAATCTGTCACTTTGCAAAGGATGGAGGATGGAGCCATTTAAACTCTATCTGACCCAAACCCAAATGTGGCAGCAAGCTCTAAAATGATAAATGAAAAAAAGCTAATTCAGTGGGCAGAATGTATGAAAAAGTAGAAATACAGCAGTGTTGCACCTAAATATTTTAACAGTTCACTCCATGTCTCTGTAGTATCATTTTGGAGAATATCCACTACGCACACTCTTCTGTGTCAGCCACGTCACAAGGATGTGCTGTTTGAGTTCAAATCAAAGCATAAGTACATGTAGAAAATGTATCACGACTGACAGAAAAAAGTATGTAGTTTGTGTTCAGTGGATATTTTCCAAAATAGCACTACTGCCGAGACACACAGAGAAGATTTGTATTTCCTTTGCGTATAAAAAGTATTCTCATCTCTTCATGACATTCAGATTGAACTACTAATGGCAGATGGACTGTTTTGACAATTTTCATATTTTTACTTGGCAGTCAGGGACAGTCAAATCTAAATTCTTAAATTGTGCTCCGAAGATGAACAAAGCTTTTGCATGTTTGGAACGACACTAATAAAAAAAATAATTATGACATGCCTAGTAGTGACCAACTGTATTTAATCTGATCCATCTCCAATTATTGGTCAGATTCAGAGTCTTTTCAAAGACTGCTTCATCCAGCCTCAATAGCTTCTTTGCCTTAGCTAAAAGTGGTTGTATAATCAAGGGCCGTATAGCTTAGGATCACTGCCAGTCTTTCATTGCTCTCTCTCTCTCTATCTCAGTTTAGGCCTTTGTTTCCCTCCCTAGAGAGAGAAATACAACCCACACAACATGTTGGATAGAGAAAGTAACTGTGTGTGTGTGTGTGTGTGTGTGTGTNCAGCAATCCCACTTTCCTCTTAACAACGTTGCAGAACAGAACACCTGAAGGGTTTGCCGTTTGACATCCCATAATGCCATGCTAACATGAGGCAGCGGTGGAAAACGCTCACTGGAGTTTAAATGTAAATGCGACCGTCGCATTAGCAGCAGGAACAGTTTAGTTATGACAGCGCAAATCTGCAGCTCTCTAGAAAGGCTTACCAACACTTACACAAACACCACTAATGGCTACACAAATACAACGACAACAACATATTTGGACACGAAGACACACTTAATAAATAGCTTTAACTGCAATGATGACAATATGAAACCAGAAGTTGAATCTCTAAATAAATGCTCAAGCTTTTCTTATAATTATTAATTTTTATAAAGCATGTGTGCAATTACTTTTAACAAAATAAAAGTCATTTTTAGAGATTGCATTTGCATATATATATATATAGACAATTATATAGGTTGCTAGATAAGACAGCTATGATTTATTGGTTGAGAAGCCAACATATGACCATGTATGACTTGGTCATCATTATGTAATAAGTCTTGGAGATTCCCACACTACACATGTCTATTAGCCAGTCTGTCAATGTGTCTCAATGGCCACAAACAGCTTGAAATCCTCTTAAAGTGGTCTTGTAAATCAGCTGCCAGAGAAGCTCAGGTAAAGTACACCAAAGGTGATTGGGTGTGTGTGTGTGTGTCTGTGTCTATCTACAGCCTAGGAGGGCCAGATTTAGAGCAGCTACAAGCCCTGCAGTGCTTAAGCACATCCAGACAGGAGCGTATCAGCAGCAGTGCCCAGCTCTACAAGGGTCTACGTGCTGCAAATAACCCTTTTGAGGTGACATGCTTGTAAAACTAAGCCTGGACAACAGTTAAGCGGTTAGTACATCCGGACTGAATCTGCATACTTTTCTGGGCTGATTTGGAGAAGAAAACTCCAGGATGTTGAATGTGCTTGAACGTAGTTAAATGTGACAAACACAAATGTATACACACACAAAAATCTAAATCATTAACATGTATTTTTAGTAAATTGCATGTATAATATAAAATTTTCATTCAGTACAAATTCAATATCTAAATATTTTATCCCCACTAGAGAGAGAGAGAGAGAGAGAGAGAGAGAGAGAGAGATTTTTTAAATAACTATATACACACCTATAGATGAAGGCAAATGCAATCTAAAAGTAATAATAGGTCAAATGAGCATGGACAAATAAATATGTAACACTGAACAACACCAACCAACCAAGCAAACAATCAATCAATAAAAAAGTCTAATATTGACTTGTATCCAACATGCTACTGATGCTACTGCCCATAACTCTTCAAGAAATAGCCAAAACTCAACAGGATTATCATGCGCAGATTACTTTGCAGCAGAAATTGTTTATTAAAAATATTACTAGAATAATATTAGAATGTCAGTTTATTTTGATAATGCTGACAGCTGGGCTCCGACCTTACTGGAGCTCATGGGCTCATGTTGGACTGAAGATGCCCCAGGATCTCCAGTGAAATGTGCCAGACCCAGGAGCAGCACAGTCATGCTGGAGTCATAAGAGCACGTGAGCGCTATACCGTAAGACAAATCACACACTCCAACATCTTCAGCTTCCAGTAATACTCACCGCATTCAAATATGTGCAAGATATTTCACAGCTGCTCATAAAATAGCAATCATATCCTAAACACATCTACACTACAGTGCATTTCTAATGTAAGGACATATTTAAAAAGAATATCCTCCTATTGTCTTCTGGTGGATTTATGGTCAAGTCACAAGTTGCACATCAGAACTGAACAAATTATAAGCTTTTTAAAGCCACCTCTAAAAATAACAGCACCAGCCTTTAAATATAATTCCTTTGAGGAGTTTTAGACATGAATATGTAAGAGAGGGCTTGTTGAGTAGAGTCAAGGAGGAGAAAGAATGGAGGTCAAGCAGAGTGAGATAACTGGGGTAAGGAAAAAAGGAAAAACGGAGCAACAGAGAGTGCAATTTCTCATTTCCCCTCAGCCTCAGTGTGGCGTAACGGTCTCTAGAGATGAAGAGGAGCAAAGGGGAGCATAGCAAGCTGGCAGCCCACAGATATGCCACTCAGGATGCCATCTGCGATCAACACTGGTGCTCCATCCTTCAGCAGCCCTGCTGGCACGGATATAAACTCATCCAATGTGGCAGACGTGGATATCAGACTTATGGTGTTAAAATGTACATGCATAAAATTGCACTTACACTATGTTAAATTACACAACACTCAAAATGTCTCAACTTTCACCTACTTCCGGGCATGAAAATGTCTGTAAGAGACTTGGTTGTCCTGTGCTTAAACAAGGATCTGTTAAGATTCAGTAAAGCAGTGCACTTCTCACAGAAAGCATTGAATTCCCGCACCTCATTTAACACTACAGCATTCAGACATATGTAGGCCAATGGGAGAAACTCAAACACACTTGCTAGGATACAGTTATGTTGCCCTGGCAACTGCTTCCACTGCATATGTCTTCCTCAGATGGACTGAGTCAGTTTGTCACCTTTATTGCTAGTTTTGGGTTTTGTCGTATATTATGAGATGGACCACGAGGGTGTTAAAATAGCTCTCTAAAAGGATTTGAAATTGATTACTTATACACTAATATACTTCAAAAGATACTTACCAAGGCTATATTTATTTAATTAAAAATGCATTTTATTACTTATTTTTAAAATGTAACATTTTCTGTGATTGCAAAACTACATTTTCAGAATCCATTACTCCAGTTTTTTAGTGTCACATAATCCTTCAGAAATCATCATAATATGCTGAACTGGTGCTCAAACATTTATCAGTATTACCAATAAAAACAGTTGTACTGCATAATATTTTTTTAATTAATAAAAAGTACCAACACATCTGATCGAATCATTGGATTCTTGCTGAAAAAAATATCAAAAAATTAATTAAATCATACTCAAAACTAGCTAGAATGCTACTTTATGTTAAATAAATAAGTAAAAAAAAACCTTTATCCTATCTCTACAAAAATTTGCTTTGAGGAGCAAAATGAGACT
>NC_056712.1:15402257-15415827 GCF_018831695.1 Puntigrus tetrazona
GTGCTCTCTAATATATTTCCTGGCAATATAACTGAGAATCTTGGTGAAACTAGAGGCCTTCAAACTGAGCAATTAATAGGCTATTACCAACCCAACGTCCTCCAGCGTGCTTTGATCTTATGAGTAGTCTTGTAGGTCTAAAGACACTGTTTCTTTTGAAGGAGACAGGGGGTTACCATCACACACCAGTGTCCTTACTTTCACTTGTCAAAGTCCATTCAGATTTAAGGATCAAAGGATTTGAGCATGTCTGACCAGCTTTCTTAAATCAGTTCAGGGAAGACGGCCTGAGAAAAATCCATGCTATGAAATGACTTCCAAGACTGGCACAAACATATGTAGTTCCAGAGAACAAATCAAGCACAATCTGAGTTATGGCGAGACTGTCGCAGCTGTCTCCTTCTTGCAAATCAAACGCAGTGGGCTGAATTATCATACTGGAAGCCTGTCAGAAAGCTTTTATCTTTCTAATTAATTTGCTGAAAGGGCTACAGCTGTGGCTATTTTTATTTGAGAATGAAGAAGAAGAAAAAAAAAAGAAAAAGGGGAGAAAAAGAAACAAAACGCTGTCAGTGTCGCATGCTTTCTGAAGACGAACGCACGGATGATTTAGACCTACTGCTGGAGGGGGATCATCACTAGATGAGAAATGAGCAAGCTGCAGAAAAACAAAGGATTTATAACCACTGGAAACAGAAGAGTAATGTATGAGATGACAAGTACAACAGCAAAATCTCAGCTGTTCCCAACCGCCAACCTAGAGGACCACCAATAGTACACATTTTTGGACGTCTACCTAATCGAACACCTGATGCAACTCAGCTCCTTATTAAAGCTCTCCACAATCTGAAAAGGGTGTGTATGGTTGGGATTCCTCCAGAAACCGGGTTATATCCACCTGTGGCGGGCTGGAAAATACAAGAACAGCAACATATGGCATTCCAGATTAGCGTTTTAGCTCATTAGGACAGTGACTCACAGGGTCACAATCTTAATCTCAAGATTTTCCAAATAATGCCGAACGCGGAGGAGGTGGAGAATACAAGAGACCAACCGTATTCAACCCCTCATACCTCCTAACCCTCCACGGAGACAAAACAGGAGGCACCTCTCCCACCTGAAGCATCTACCTGCTCATGGTATGGTAGATGCAGCTGAAGAAAGTGCAAACAACTAACCCGATTCAAATAATGATTCAAGAGTAAGAAAATGTGCTCAGAAGTTGTTCAGAACACGACAAGACTGAGCTCACCTTCGGGAAACGGGTTGGGCTGAACCACATAGAGGAAAGCGTGCATCATGTTAAATAAAATCCCAATGGCCCCAGGCTCGTAATAGGCGACAGTATCGTAAACTCCGGAGGGGACGAAGCCGAAATCCAAAGTTGTCCGCGCTGGAGCAGCAGGAGTACCGGACTGCCTGTCCTGGAGTTCTCCGGACGTCAAGCCCCAGCACAGAAAAATCAGTCCCGTTTTCCACAGCATGATGAGTTCTGGTGCTGAAGCAATTCCAGGTGATAAAAGTGGAGGAAATTCTGGGTGTACTACGAGGGACAGTTTCGGCGATTTCTCAAGTCCAGCTGTCCGGAGAGCGATTCATGTTGATCGTGTTCCCCCCGCTGCGAGCGGGTCCTGTAGGTTTACTGCGCGGCCGGTCGGTCAGATGCCCCGCGATACTAACGCGGCTGATGAGCGCGAGCCACGGAGGTGTAGGTACTGCGTGCGCATCCCCTCCCCGTGTGTTAACGGTCTCCTCTCCGGAGCTTCGCTCGGTGCTCCGCCTGTCGGCGGCAGATGAGACACGAGCTGATTTAACATAGGCTGTTCTCAATCATCCACTTATTTCTAGATACTGATTTTGAAGACTGGTGAAAACACCTTTTGTCCATAATGATTCATTTTTAGTACAAAGGTGTAATAATTGACAGACTAATGAGGAAAACTGTTTTCAAACTAACTAGTGAATTTTTTTTACATAGCCGAATTAACGTATGAACATTCCCGCAGAAACAAAACAAAACAAAAAACCTAGCGTAACCGTAACGATGGTAACTTTGGGAACCCATAGTTGAGGTAGGCTAACTGATAGGCCTACCCTTCCCCTATGTTTTAACTTTTTTCTACATAAGAAATAGTCACTAGTTTTTATTATTTTTATTACGTTGACAATTTCTTACAAAATAAACATGTTTACCTGGTGGACCGAACAGCTAAAACATCACCGACAAACTAGCGTCCATCATTAAAATGTAGAACATCATTTTGGATCAGCATTTTTCTCTGGTCCTGGAAGTTTTCTGTCAAACTGAAAACTATTAGCTACCTGTAAAATGATAGGGGAATTGACAGGGTTTATATAAAAAAAAATATTGTTCAAGCCCTAAAAGCTTATTTGTATTTATAAGAATATTGTTGAAATCTGTCTCCAGTCATAAGGCGCAGCAAGAGAGAATATGTGGGAGATGCTGTTACATAAGCAACACACATGGAGGATTTTTATTTCAAACTTTTGGGTTTTATCTACTCGTTCAGCTTTTGTAAGTATTAGCCAGTAAGTTCACCCACTGAGTGGGCTCACATCTCTTACAACATGACTAATTTCTCTCTGATTTTATTAAGACATCAAATACAATAAGATAAATAGGAACACACAGAACTTTGTGTATTTCATTCACATACACAGCGCAAGTACATAGAGAGACTCTATATTACACTAATGTCATCAAGTCTAATTTAATTTGACATTACTGATATACATTGCAGTTATCATCCATAACCAGTCCTTAAGGCCAGTTGAAGTCTATCTCCAGCAAAATTCCTTTAATTTTAAACCAGGCATGTTATTCCTTCACTATATTCTGGGAAACAACTACTTAATTCATAAAGAATGTGAGGGAGGTTCAGAATGTGGTGTGTACATGATATCAGAGCAGGACTTCACTTGATTAAATTCTCTTTCTAGCTGTGGATTAAAGGATTCTCTGAAGAATGCAATGGCTGCAGAATGTTCTGTGTGTCAGACACTGCTGAACAAAGACAAAATCCAACAGTGTCAAAACCCCGGCAGCCTGTTTGTACAAGAAATTATTCTTTTCCGACAAGGCAAGCAGGATGATAACAGATTACCACGGTCACATCAGAATGCAACCACATTGGTTAGCCCTGCAAAACAATCTCAACAACATAAATGCATCGAAATAACACACCATTAAGGATGTCTGCCGTTGCAGTTTTAATTCTAAAAGGTTTTCTTTATTCAAAATGGCCATACAGCTGTCTTAGAAACAACATACTGCTCTGCCTCCTCTGTATGAGACTGTATGTCTTAGAGTCAAGTAGGTACCTGCTATCTGGGGATCTTGATGGAAGAGGACAGTGAGGTTTGTGGTGGGTGTAGGGGAGGTAAACATTACCTCATACACATAGAAATGGAGATGGAGGCGGCTGAGGGTGGATTTACTAGCCATCCATCACAGTCTGTGAATTCTGTAGGGGAAAAGGTCACAAAGTGGCAGATTACTGTCTCAGGCTGTCAGATACGTGGGCGCAGTTTAATACCACAGCATACCGTGGAGAATGCATTCTGACTGATAAAACTACAAGGTGCATAAAAACTGCAAACATACTTACAATATGACGACCAGTAACAAAACCAAAAACACCTTTCTGGATTATCTTGCATTAAATAAAACATATGGCACGTATTACAAAACAACTTTTATTTGCTGTCCCAAAAACAGGGATGGAATTACATAAAAACAAACTGGTTTTGTCTTCAACACTTACATATGAAACTACTTTTTAGCATTATGGAACATTTTAAAAACAGAAAATGAGAACACACTGTGAGGACAACTACCTGTGCAACCCTGTTCAGAATCATCTCTCCAAAAATAGTCATTCGATTTTTTTACAATGATATAAAACAAAATACAATACACTGAAATGCAAATTATTCACACTTCAGATCATGGCAGGAACACTTCTCAAACAACATTTTCAGTCAAAAGAGAATGACGCAATATCCATTTTCAAGTCACTTGTCATTTGGTGCCTCTGCACCTCATGACTATACTGGAGGTAAATTCTAGACATCAGATTGACATTCAACTTCTCCTCACCTTCCAAGCAATGCTATAAAACAGTATAAACATGACTGAACTATTAATTACTGTATAATAATTTAATTACATTTAAAACAACAAAAGATATTATATCAAACAATAGTCTCTCAGGATATGATTGGTCACAGATCATTTAAATTTAAAAATACACTAACAATGTGCATTCAAAAGCACTCATTTTGTTACACTTCATATGAAACGGTTATCTGCTCTTTCATAGCTGGTGTAAACTTTCATACTTAGAAACACAAAAATACACTGTACAGCTTAAGACAATGTGGTAAATCAGTGCAAAGTTAAGTCAGCTAGATTGGCACCATGTATATTATACAGAGCTCAATTATCAAGCAGCCTGGCGTTAGATTAACTAAACCTTCCCTTTCTGAGTCATGTGTTTTAAAGAAATGTATCTGTTACAATACAGACTTTAACTGAAGCCAATAATTCCTTTACAAGTTCTAAAAATAAATATTTCAAAGACAAATTAGTTCTAATGGCAGCATTATTGGCAGACCCGTTTAGCATGTTATTCTAAGCCAAAAGTGTGTGAATATATACAACGTTATCTATTTATATGCATCAGTTGTAAATTATTCATATGTTCAAGTGTTTGAAAATGTATTTAATTTATGCTTTTTAGTATCCACTTACAGATACAAGGTCCGGTTTATAAGAAGTTCATGCCTTATTTATTGTTCAAGATTTTCTGATAAAATTGAGACAAATATATCCTTAAGCAACATATGCTAGATCCTAAGTCATGTGATATGCCAGGCTGCCCGAGGGGGACTCCTTGTTTTGATCTGTAATGCTTCACGCACAAGATCTGCTTCCTTTGGTAGAAATTCCATAGAAATGAAAGCAGAGAGGATGGCGAAACGAGTAATTTTCCAGTTAAACAATAGCTACTTCTGAAGAACTCACTCGAAAGCCTTTGCAATTATTTCAGACTCGGAGTCCGAGTCTTCTCCACTTTCGTTCCTGAGCAGTTACTATGGTGATGGGGTCAAAGTTCACCCGATTCGGTTGCCGCATATTGTGAAGCGGTCGATCTCCAGCAGATCTTTATTGGTGGTTCTGTGTTTAAGTTCAGTAGACTGTGGCGTCTCGCTGCTGCTCTCCTCTGGTTTAGGAGGAGAATCTGGGGGCGGATCACTGGTCACCTCAGTTACAGGAGGTGGAGCCGGGGGAAAAGGCTTCGCTCTTGGGCTCGGCTGCTTGGTGATGGAGGTGGAGGGTCGCTGCACTTTAGGTTCAGCTAAAAAAAAGAAACAGAGTTTGAGAAACGGTGACAGAATGTATGAAATACTGAATAATCAAAACTGGTGTTACCTGAGGTTGGGGGGGATTTGGTTGGGTTTGCTTTCTTGGGAGTTTGTTTTGAGGTTTGAGCAGACTGTCTTTCAAACAGCTTCCCCTCCATGTTAGCTTCCTTTACGTAGCGACAGGATTTGCCCAGAATAACTATACTATTTAACACTTTCAGCGTTATCAACCTGCGAAATAAAAAAAAATGCATTTTAAAACTCGCAACTAAAATCTTGGGTTGGGTAGGCTACTCGCAAAATGTTGCAGAAAATGTTACCAACTACTTTGGCTAATAAATTCCGGATAAAGATAATAATTAGGCATCCTTACAGAATAAAAGTAGCAATTTCATCAGAACAAAAATAAATAACAATTAGACCACAACCCTTTCCTTGCAATTTAATCATATTGCACTGCTACATGATTTAAAAACTATAGCAGTGCAACAATCTCTAATCAGCCTAAACTGCTCACAGAATGTTCACAGATGAGTGATGCGGTCAAAATCACACATTTTGCGATACCATGCACTTTGAGGTAATTCATTTACCCAAGATAAAAAAGGAGCAGACAGACAGATGACAGAGCACCCTGGATCTTCACAGAGCTCATCACCACTCGAATCAACTGATGGAGACAAAAACAAAACCGTATCTTCAGCATCACATATGCAATGTGTTACAATCTTAAATATATGATACATCAAACAACAATTTTTTGCTGGTATAATTCAAGATTGTTGTGTATGAATATATATATATAGTTTACAAATAAAAAATGGACTTTGTCCTATGGTGTGACATTTTGACGTCAACCAAATTTTCATTTTCAACTGAAATGCAACCTCTGTCCAACGTTATACATGTTATATGTTAATTTTATATGTTAATGTTATATAGACATCCAGTGCCTGGTGGGAAGTTACAAATAGCATAAGAGAAATTTATCAAATGTCAGAGATTATTATTACTTTTTAAAACATATTTGCTGTCACACCCTTGGACACATAGATATATATATAGCTTCAGACAGTATTTTTGGCTACATAGCAAATAAATCGTTAGTTAAATAAGGGAAAATATCTTCTCACCAGTACAGCAAGAGGCAAAGGAATGAAGCCCATCCTTCTTGCGACTGAATCGCTGTAGTCTGTGTAAGCCTGTCCGTGAATCAACCACATTTCCTAAGTATATTCTTTTTTTTTAACCGTTTTTGGCACATTACACCGTTTACAGATACTAGGGATAGATTTTTAAAGTATAAAAAAAAAAATGAGTACATACTACACACATCATTAAAACTTACATTCTGCTGTCGACTGCTGACAAGTTCAAAAGCCAAGCTGGCTTTATATTCACTGTAGACCTAAAGAAGGTTATGGAAAGGCAAAGTTCATATACGGTTCCTATATTTAGGGCTTTGTTAGTGCACTTCATGACCCCATCCAAAAAAAGGTCACCCTCAATGTGCATTTGTGGTTCTGAGGTGAATTATTTTGAAAATCAAGTACGAATTTGTGGCTCTCACATCAGCTGTGATGTCATTGAATTTAGTGATGAAAGCATGCTTGACGACGTCAACCGCAACTTCGGACATGATTACCATGAAGACGTCAGGAAGCAGCACCCAGAGGTGATCTACGAGAAATATCAATGCTATTAACAGACTAACCAAGCACTGCTAAAAATGGACTTATCCTCAGGCCATTCAAGTTGTAGATTAGTTTGTTTCTTCATCAGAACAATTTTGTAGAAAGCCAGCATTACATCACTTGCTCCCCTGCAGTGTATCAGTGTTGTCAGAATGAAACTGCAGATAAATCTGTAGATTAGTAATTATTTCAGATATTTGGCCTCTCCTACTGTTTTAAAGAAGAAACAGACTCATCTGCATATTGAATGGAAAGGATGAGGATAATACAAATTGATTTTTGGGTGAACTATTCCTCTAGGTAAGTACCACAATTACGAAACTGATTGGATCTTGGTTATATAAATGCCAAATATATAAAAGCTAGATACTAGATGCTACAATGAACCAACTACTAGTCTAAAAAGAAAACAGGCGGCAGTTTAAAATGCCTGCGTTTTCAATTAAGAGTTTTAATCAGAGTCTTAATTGAGACCTGAGTTCCAGGAAAACTGCTCCATATTCCTCAAGCACACGATGAGGAGCAAAACGTAATTGGTAAACCGCTCCTTGATATCTGTAAAACAGAAATATATAACCAACATATAAGCATATTCACAAAGCCCCCTCTCTCTCCAATCCCAACAAAATGTGAGGGGAAACGACGGTCAACAAAATAAAGCTTCCAGTTTGTAAGACTTCAAAGGATGCAAATCCGTATCATGCTTTCACCGTTTGCAGCAGGTTGTGTATGAATAGTAACTTGAGGAATTATTCCATCACAAAGGCTTGAATGGACGACCACAGGACTTAGTGCCCATTTAAAAGTGGGGAGAGAGTAAACAGCGGAAGGGAGAATAGGTGCTGATTACAGTATATCAGCATGTCTTTCATAAAGAAGATGGGCGCTGTAGAAAACAGGCACTCAAACGGCACCGCAGTCTGTCAGCATCTCACGGAGCGTTATCAGAAAGCTCTTGAGAGCTTTGATTAGCATTTCAAAAAGATGCTATAATGTTTGTGAGTCAGCCCACATGCAATGTTCAAGACTGCACCTTCACCTGCCTTGCGATCAAAGAGTCTCTAAGTGATTAAGATGACATACACCCTACTAGTTGCTTTGAATAACCGGAACTGAGGCACACTGCTGTAATATTCAAAGTGTATAAACCCACATTAAAAGCATGCTGTACTAACAAAAGGAAACAAACCACTACTTTTGGGATAATTGACTAAGTTTGGTAGTACAGTATTCTTTGCAGCACCTTAAATAACATGAATACAGTAAATCAATAGTACCATGACACATACAGTTTGGGCTCAGTAGGAATCTTTCATGCAGACTAGGGCTGAAAATGTAAAAACATTTAAACATTTTGAATATTACTGCAATTTAAAATAACAGTTTTAAAATGTTATTTATTTCCGAGTTTTCTGCAGCTATTACTCAAGTCTACAGTTTCAGAAATCATTCTAAAAGTGATGATTTTGATGTTTAAGAAACATTTAGGACTATCAATGCTGAAAACAGTTGCTGCTTAAAGTTTCTGTATAAAACAAAAGTATCCATTTTTATTTTATAATCACAATGATTCATTGATGAATATAAAGTTCCAGAGTATTTATTCTGTTCCAGAATCTGAAACCAAACCCTTTAAACAATAGTTCATATTAAATAAGAACAGTAATAGCATATGAAACATCTGCGTTGAGCCCAGTATAACTAGGAAGAATTTTGGCACTTTGACTCACCACTGTTGGACATCTGAAAGAGGTTGTTCTTCTCAAACTTCTTGAAAACACTTCCCTTGATTTCCACAAACTGAAACATGAACAAACGCAAGCCTATAAAACTGTGCACCATTTTTTTTAAATGTCTACAAAACAACTCCATGATTCTGACAATTCTGTTGTCTGCATATAAAATGTTTGTCTGCGTGTGCATTACTCACGTTGTTGGACATCATAATTGTGAGCAGAGATTTGTTGTGTGAGTTGAAGGCCACATTTAGTGTAGAGGCTTGGACCATGATGAGGATGGCATGCAGAACTGAGGCAAATACACATTGAGGAAAACAACTGTATTGAACTACTTTTGTCATTGATATTTAAAAAACNAAAAACCCACCCCGACCTCAATATGGAAATAAAGAGCAATAATACCCACACTAAATTTTGACATATCTTATATTCTGAGCACTGCTGACTTTCTAGTATAACAAAATGGATACAGACATAGAAGACAGCCATGAAAAAATGGGGAATGACTCCAATGTGAGCTCTCTTCCGGGACTTTGGTTCAGTGGCCGTCCAATAGAGCGCGTCTAGAATGTCTTGTCCAAATGATGAGAAGAGACGGTCTGCCACCTGAGTGATGAAATGACAGACATTTACTGCACCCAAAATGTCACTACAGTGTCATCTAAACCTGTATGCTGCTTTATGCTATATGGACATGATGCATGAACATTGTTCTTATGTGTTTAACATATTTGAAACAAAACAAGAGTGGGTAAAAACACTGCTCCAGTACCTCCAGCATGTTGTAGATGATGTAGAGTTTGATGACAGACTGACCACGGATCAGGTGGTACATCATGGCGTAGTCGACGTAGTGCATCATGGAGTAACAAAGCACCATTATCAAACCTTTCAGCAGGTCACACACCTGAGCCGGCTGCAGGAACCGAGAGCCACTGATAAACACAAACACACAGACCGTTATTAAACAGACTTGAGAGTCAGAACAAGTTTAAGAAAAAGCTTAATGAGCACATTAATTATAAATAGCACTTATGAGTTTACAAAATGAGGCCAAATGCAATGATTCCACACATCAGCTTCAAAACACCACCGCACTGAAAGCACTGGCTTTCTTTCAAACCAGAAACGGACAGACGGGCATTTCTTCAACTACAGCCAAGGATCTAACACACTCTTTTTTTTGTATGAATGACAGAATAAAAATGGTCTTATTTGCTACTTTTCACAATTTTGTCCAGATTATTATATTCCCTTTGTCCAAGACCCAGATTTATATATTAAAAATTAAATGAATTAAAAATACATGATTAAACGGAGTGAAATATTCAATGTTTAAGTGTTACAATTATTTATATCATTTTTTTTTTCCTCTGAAAACTGGACATGCCAAAACTCCCACTTAAACAAAAGGAAGAAATCACAAGATCAAAGATACCCGTAGCTGGAGAAACACCCAGAGAAAACATCAAGGAACAACTCAAAACCCATGCAGATGTTTGATGTATGATCTTCATGTAGACAACAAGGAAAAAATAAATAAATAAATAAATAAAAACACAAGTTGAGCACTGACATCCATCACACCCTGCTTAGTTCACAGTTAAGACATTTTCAGCTGAAAACTAATGAACGGAAGGTATCAGATTTATTTGAGGAGCTGAGCTGTGATTCAGAGGTGTGCATAGATCCTGCATCTTGGGTGTGGGTGGGAAAGTAAAAAAGGAAAAACTAGACGGATGTTTCATTTTCACTTGAGGCATCACACTCCCACTCACGAGGAGGAATATATACAAACATCCTCAGAAAACAGCAAGACCTGAGAACTGGCAACAAAATGCTGAAAGAAGCGGAGCTTTTTTTGTCATGCAAAGATTATGGTTGTAAGACTCCCCCATAAACAAAAAAAGCATGGCATAAAAATAAATTAATAGTAAATGTAATTCTGCCAAAGTAATGCCAAAGAACACATGCACTACTGTTCAAAATGCTTTGGTATGCACTAAGGCTGCATTTTTTTTTTTTTAAATCAAATTACCATAAAAAATCTTTACTGTCAATTTAGATCAATTTTAAAGATCCTTGGTAAATAAGAGTAAAAAAAGATTTCTTTAATCTGTCTCTAAAATTTTGAGCAGTAGTGTAGTTTATGTACACAACAATGTTCGGTACGCATGTCTACCAAAAAGTCTGCCATTGTACAAGAAGTTTTATATATTATGATGTTTTGATGTTATTTGATGTCTCGTGACAAACCGCTGTTCTAACGGCTGTGCAGAGTGAATGTGATCATGGTCATCCCTTCCTCTTTACTACTAGTGTTAACATAAAATAAACATGAATGAACATCTCATGAGTCATGTAATCATTACTCAGTGTTTCACTACGGAAAAACGTAAAAACAAAATGTCACATAGAATTTCATCTACCCGAGGCAAGACAGCTCATTAGTTTGCTAGAAAAGAGCATTTCGCGAAATATCACTCTACACTCATTATATCATACTTTACCCATTAGCAGAGCCTTAATTGTGTAATGAAGGTTTAAACAAATCTGTTTCAATTTCAACAGCAAACAGAAATTTCATCATTTCAAAGTTATTTTAAAAACGGCATTACATGTAATTAACATGTTTGCACACAATTGTTTAAGTTGAGCGTTTTTTCCATGCTTACGAACCATCAAAACTCTATACATAGTATAAATATTTGTATAAAGTAACATAAATATAAGTAAACATTAGTGTAACTATCATTTAAAAACAAAAAAAAATAATTCTAAAACTAATAAATTCATACAAAGTGGCTCTGGCTCATATTCAAAGTTGGCAGCTGGGATATGAAATCTGGCTCTACGCAAGCGCATACTGATATTTGCCTTTCATCTGTGCCAGCTTCCGCTTGTGCTAAAGTGCCAGGCTTATGTGTAAGAAAGCTTTTGTCCTTCATATCCTTGACTCATGTTGAAGGAATGAGATGCAGAATGATTTTAATTCTGCAACGAACTGTCCTGAAAGGCTACTGCGATATTACTTGCAAGGATCTTATTCATTATGAAGGGGTCCTAAAGGTAACAGTAAATTAGATCAAGATTTTAGCAAAACATGAGTGTGATGTGTAAGCTCTTCAATTACATTTAAATGGGAATATTTCTGCACATAATCTCCTGAAGCTGGAAATGTGACCATGAGGTATTAATAAAATATTTAAGTGTAGCTATGGATCTTAGGATTCAGTTAAACCTCTTTGCAGTTTGATTAAAGCGAAGGGAAAAGCCGCTATGACTTAGGAGATCCTCACCAAACACACCAGACTAGAAAAAAAATAAAAACTGTTTTCCTGTAGAAACAGTATAAACCAGCCTGTTGTGGTTTGCTGGTCTTGGATGGTGACCAAGCTAGTCTAGTCTGATTTTTTGACAGCTGGTTAGGCTGAGAAAGCAATCAACAAGCTACAGTTAATCAGCTTAAACTAGCTAACTTAATTCTGCAAACCATCTTATGCTGGTTTAAACTTTTTTTTTCCTAGCAGGATGGCGTGTCATTTCACACTTTTGTCACACAGGCCCCAGAAAAGTCAAACAAAACAAACACTGCTAGCCACAAAAATGACACTTAACAGTTTAAAATGAAACCTCTTCACTCGCCAGCAGCTTAGAGTTAAAATTAAAACTACTGCTCCATCATATTGCAAGCTAGCTAAAAGTGAGTTATCTCTGCCAGCAACATTTTCACTCTGCTACAGTGACATGCTCCTTATATAAAACATATGGATCAAACAGAATGAAGGATGGGATTGTTTGCAACTGTGAAGGCAGGCGTCCTACCTGCTTCGTCTGCAATAAGGGCAAACATTAGCACTGATGGGAGGAGGGAGAGGCACACATTAGGCATTATACTGTACTCTGATATGAAGAAAAAGTCAATAATAACACACTTGTTCACTGTGATCGAACCTGTCATAATTAAAGCACAATGAGAAGATTTATTCGAATTTATTTTACTGGTCACAATCGTATTGTAAAACGATTTACAACGCATCTCAACTATTATGTGGACCCTATTAAACGAATACAGTAGCCAAATACACACTCCACTCTTTTCTTGCGGCTTTGCTACTGAAGTCAAGCATATACTGCCTTCTTTAACACTTTAATTGTTGATTGTCAGTTTGCATGACAGCACCCCAGCGAGATCTTAGGGAAGATTGAATGACAAACTATATATTTTTTTACGTTTGTGAAGTGTATGTTTCTAACAACTAAATGTTATGACATTTTAATGTTCAGGTTGAAGTTATATTGCACAAATTCAGTAACGTTAGTCGAGTGACACAAGTAAGCTGTGGTTTTTCCTTGCTGTGATCATAATGTGACAGAAACACTACGTTGAGCACCGTGTAGATAAGCTAGTATCAACATATTTAACTAAACGTCTTTTTTTTTCTCCTTTGTAATAAAAAACAGTGTGCACTGTATTTGAATCAAACTTTCAGCTGTAAGACGACATTTAGTTCTAATTAAATTACAGTTAGATTGCCTTTTCCGAAAGTCATTTTCTAACATAAAACGTTTTACTGTATTTTTGCCACATTTGTGAGCATAAAAAGTGAGCAAAAATAAAGATAAAAAAATACCCCCAAATTCTGAATGCCATTTTTGAGAGAGATATATTTGTTGAGCATTATATGTTACCCAAGGCCGCAGCAGGGTATCGTCAACAACCTCAGAAAAGCCAGTAAAGTTCTCAGG
>NC_056712.1:15415927-15417589 GCF_018831695.1 Puntigrus tetrazona
AATTATATATAATATTTTATTATTATGTAGTTACGTATTATTATGTATTTACTCATTGGCTTCTTTGTTTATAATTATCATTAGGTACTGAAATGCATGCACTGAATGAAATTTACTGAAGTTTCATTATCAGATGCTTATTACGATACACTGTATTATTATATTGCATTAAGTATTGTTTCTCTATCACAGCATTTACTTATTGAACCACACTGCCATCCTGTGACCGATCACGCAAGTACACCCCGAACACAAAGAAAAACAGGAGAATTCTGGGAACAATCTCAGATGATTTTAGTACTTCAGAGTGAAATTAAAAGCACAACAGGGCAAAATTAGACAGCTATGGCAACTAAAGCCTAGTGTGTGTCTGTGTGTTTGTGTATGTGTGTTTGAGCTGCTGCCATCATACCAGCGAGGGTGTTTGTGCTTAAAGCAGCTGCCGTCATTTATTTTCTGCATACCTGCTCTTTTTGCAGTAGGGGCATATACTAGCCCTGCAGGCAGAAAAATATGTAGTGAACAGCAGCTACACCTATATGCACAATCATTTTGGACTTACGTGTGTGTGTAAGTGTTCAGTGTTTCTATGTAATAACACTGAAAGAAAAAGTTGGACAGCTCAGACATTTTTAACCTGTTAGATTATCAGAATATTATGAAAGTATTACTTTTGGAAATATTCCTCAACGTGTCCTGAGTTCTGCGTGTGTATTACCTGAGTCCGCAGCAGGGCAGTGTCAGCAGTCTGATCAGGGCCAGCAGCACTCTGAGAGGCAGCAGAGTGAACACGTACAGAAACACGTCCAGGCACAGGAAAAACCCAAACATCATCAGCTAGAGAGGAAAAAGACAGATCAGTGATGTGGTACAACTTACTTCAAAGGCTCCAAAATGACTAAAAACATTACGTTTAATAAAAGTAGTAGACAAAACTTGCTATTGGTAACATAACTGCCGGCAGCCATTCACTTCTTTAGTATTTTTTTTTTTATTACATATGATGCAAGTCAATGGCTACCAGCATCTGTTGGGTTACCAACATTCTTCAAAATATTTTATTTTATGATTTACAGAAGAAAGAAATTTATAGAGTATATCTGGGACAATTGGGTTTTATTATTGGATGAACTTTCCATTTCAGAACCCTGACACAAACACACACACGTTGGTATTTGTGGTTCATGAGGCATAATGTTTTTTATACTGTAAAAACTGTATGTGCTATTGCCCTATCATGTCTTATTATAATGTCATGAAACAAATTTGTGTCCCCATAATCCACAAAAACCAGCGCATGCACACAGGCATCATTATTTTTGCATTTATGTCTGGTGGCAGATAAATCAGGTTTAATGCAAATAAAAGATACTGTACAGAAGACTTGTGTTTGGTACCTTCTCCAGTTCTTTTGGAATACGCAGGCAGGTATAGACCCTCTCTCTCCGCTCAGTGTATTTGGCCTCATTGTGTTCCAGAAAATATCCTCTAGTCAACTCAGCACTAATAAACCTCACAAGAGAGAGATCTGCACACAAATAAACACACACATGAATGTGTTGTCCAACACAATGAAACCATTTTACTCATGATTTAGCACTATTCTGTAAACACAGACATATAAAGGATAGAAGCTTGTGTGTGTGTGTGTGTGTGTGTGTG
>NC_056712.1:15417594-15418155 GCF_018831695.1 Puntigrus tetrazona
CACCATTATAAAATACAGAGTCACAGCGGTAACCTAAAGAGGGTTTCAGAAGCCTCCTCCTGTGAAACTACTGAACTAAATACTTATTTAACATTTTAGCATTTAGTTTTCCAATATAAGACACCNTACCATTATAAAATACAGAGAGTCACAGCGGTAACCTAAAGAGGGTTTCAGAAGCCTCCTCCTTTGAAACTACTGAACTAAATACTTATTTAACATTTTAGCATTTAGTTTTCCAATATAAGACACCTTAATTTAAGATAAATAGCTAATTAAAGCAAGCAAAAAAACTTAGTTTTAACCTCTGTTTTAACTGAATATTTATTTAGTATTCATGTTTTTATTGTACGAGCAAAATAATTGTATTAAATGACACTTGTATTTTACAATCTGCAATAATGCAAAAAGTTTTATTTGTAGAATTGTAGTTGTTCATTCAAATAATTAATCATTCTTTATTTGACAAATTTTAAACTTTAAAGATCATTTAAAATTCCAGATTTTCCACATCACTGTATAAACCTAAAAACTAATTTAAGCAATCTTCTCACAAAGGCC
>NC_056712.1:15418255-15422128 GCF_018831695.1 Puntigrus tetrazona
GTGTGTGTGTGTGTGTGTGTGTGTGTGAAAAAGAGGTTGAATAAACAAGTGTACCAGCATTAACTGCTGTTCATTTCTTTCCTATGCACACAGCAAATAAACACGTACCATTATAAAATACAGAGAGTCACAGCGGTAACCTAAAGAGGGTTTCAGAAGCCTCCTCCTTTGAAACTACTGAACTAAATACTTATTTAACATTTTAGCATTTAGTTTTCCAATATAAGACACCTTAATTTAAGATAAATAGCTAATTAAAGCAAGCAAAAAAACTTAGTTTTAACCTCTGTTTTAACTGAATATTTATTTAGTATTCATGTTTTTATTGTACGAGCAAAATAATTGTATTAAATGACACTTGTATTTTACAATCTGCAATAATGCAAAAAGTTTTATTTGTAGAATTGTAGTTGTTCATTCAAATAATTAATCATTCTTTATTTGACAAATTTTAAACTTTAAAGATCATTTAAAATTCCAGATTTTCCACATCACTGTATAAACCTAAAAACTAATTTAAGCAATCTTCTCACAAAGGCCAAATAAGCACATTTTCTAAGCATTATGTTTATAATATTAAAAACAACACCAAAAGCTTTGACTAGGAACACAGCTGTTGTGTGATAGTATACACCGGCAACACACTTGATTTATAGCACAGCAAATCAGTCACATAAATGTTCCATCTAAGCAGAACAGAAAGTACTGGACTGTTTTAGGGCACGTTTATGTTGACCTAAGGCCAAATGTGCCGTGATAAGGGCAAGCCAGATGAACAGCACATACTGTGAATGAGTTCTGTGGCCAACACACACATTACTTTCTATTTTTAACAGAGAAGGGTAAACTTGACACTACATGGGAAAACAAACAGAGAGTGAGAGATCTGAAGAGATAGCAGCTTCTCCTGTGTGTATAAGTGTCTTATATCTGGGTTGTATGACAAAGTGAATAAACGTATCATCCGATGAACAAAGGTAAAACAAACAGAGAAAAGAGGCCATTGGTTGCATATATTATATATAATACACTATTTAAATATTGCTAGAGATATTATAACATTTTTATGGTCACATGAAACGCAAGTAAGCAACAAAACATTTTTTGATATAAATTTTCTTCTATTATTTACTTAATTATATAATGTAAAATGTAAAATAAATATCAGATTTTGTATTTATTCACAACACCCCGGCCTGCAGTTCCCTCAGAAGTCCCAGGGGTTTTTAGGCATATCTATAATTACACTGTTGACTCCTAACCTAACTACACCATAAAACCTGTCCATAACCTTTATTGTTTGCTACCCGAACAGCGGCAAAAGTGTTCTACAATACAACATGAATACTATATGTACACTGCACCTAATGTATTTTATTTTACTTAACATAAAATAAACACGTAACATAAAGTGTAACCCACTTTTTTTACCCAGTACCCAGCTTTAGGCTATACTAAACTGCATTAATAAGTCATTAACATACCAGTGATTTGTTATATGATATATATGATATGTTCAACATTATCTGTAATTATTGCATTACACAATGTTAGCAATTACAGTTACTGTTTCTAAGCAACTCCGTGTAAACAGATCCATGGCACACCAGCTTTATCCTTCATTAAATTACTGTTGGATTTAATATCACTTAATTTGTTGAATAAATGCCAAGGCAAAGGGATAATGACGGTGATAACTTCGGGAAAGAAGCTGATGCTGCTCTGGTCTTTATTTACATCTTCCCACCTGATCAGCTGTCTTGATCCTCACGCGTCTAAAGTTAGTCTCATTATACAAGAGGCTGAATGTGTCACATGAGCCACACTGGTATTTTTGGTACCTTAAATAAACCGAGAGATGCTAAACTGAATCTGATCTTGTTAAAGATAAATAAGCTCTAGTGACTGATGATGCTCCAGACAGTATTGACACATTGAGCTCTGTGTGTGTCGGTGTTAAATGAGCCCGACAGTGAGCCGCCCGCCTAACTAGACGGTATTTCGGCGCGTTATAACGTTTATATCAAACAACGCAAACCAAGACCAGCATAACGTGTTTGTTATGATGCCCATACATGCTTTCTAGACAGCTCGCTTGGGTTAAAAACAGTGTTTGCAGCGCACGGAGCCGCTGTCTGTCACTCTTACCTGACACATTGCTCTTCCTCTCCTTGCATTTCGCCTTCCTCTCGTAAAACCCCAGAGTTTCTGTAAGGTCTGACGCAGCGGCTTGTTTCTCCGTCTTTTTGACACCGCCGAAGAGTCGTTTCTCCCTCTCATTATCCTCATTTTCAGTCTCGTTTTCGTCCGCAAGACCAGTCGCTACTGAGTCCGCCATCTTCCCCGCAGACACAACATTCAGGCGTCACTGCATACGTCACGAAACATGACTACAATTCCCATAATGCAGCTGGTAAACGTACACGCGCAAGCGTCACCTTTTAGGTGACAGAATCGTTAAGAAATATAGAAACATTAAAATATGGATAGGGTGTGTTTTAGAGGTAGGCCTAGGCTACTAGGCTACGGATTATGTGAAAACACAGCTGATCGAAACAGCCAGAACAGAAAAGCAACATTCATCATCCGGCAATACATAATTTAATAGTATAATACATAACATAATAAAATAATCTTATAAAATTAAAAGTGAGGTACACCGAAAAATTTTAATTAGGTGGTTTATTATCTTTTATTCACCCTCATGTGACTTTCTTTTGAGAAATGTATTTTTGTTTGTTTTTGTAGGTCAGTGGTCACCAATACTGTTTTTTTTTAACAAAATATAGTTGTAAACGTTTTACAGAGGAACATCATAGGGATGAATAAATTAATAACAGAATTAAAATTTTTAGAAGAATTCTCATCCAGTGAATTTGAACCACGTTTCTTTGGCCACTAGAGGGAGAAAAAGATCCAGATATTATTTTAGACCTATAGCTTTGCGATTTATTTATTTATTTAATTAATTAGATTATAACAATGAAAATCACTCTGTGTTCTCGATTATACTGTTTTTATTACATTGATATCATTAACCAAACACGCCGAGTCTGATATCATAACCAAACACATTTTATTAATGCAAATTATTGAAAACCATACATAAAATACACAACTAACAGCACAAATCTGCATGTGTTTTACAATATGCATTAAAATTTAGAGCAATAAAGATATCTGCATTTATGCTCAAAACGCTTTAGCGTTCACTTTTTTCATCCGGTTGTTGTAGCGAAACCAAACAGTACAGTACAGAATGAAGCCGAGACATCCACTGAGCTTTAAAAAAGGGCTGAAAAATTCTGATATGAAATGAACTGATAGATCTGTATATGTACAAGGCTTGCAGTATCTTTTATTTTTTCGGAATACTTAAACTAAATGGTTGAAGCTGTATGTCTCAAGTATGGAATACCGTGTCACACCAACATAAACGCTAGCATGCACACACACACACACACACACACACACACACACCTCTCTCCTGCAATTTCTCCTCTACAGTTGAAAATACCCCCATCCCTTGACAGCACCGTTGCCATAGCTACCCAATGTCAGATCACATTATTCCAACTGCTGCGTTGCCATGGTATCAGGCTTACTGTCTTGGTTGCTAGGGTGCTGGCCATTCCAGGAGCTGCCGTTTCCAAGTGTCGGTGAGTTGGTGTAGTCATGGAGACCGTCATCATGGAGACCGTTGACGGGGTCGTACTGTTCGTTCTCGAGGCGTGTGATCAAACGCTCGTCCACGTCACCCAACTCCCCTCCCATTAGAGAGGGCTCCCCTACCACCATCACATCCTACAGCCAGAGAGAGAGAGAGAGAGACACAGAGAGAGACAGAGAGAGAGAGAGAGAGAGAGACAGAGA
>NC_056712.1:15422228-15431644 GCF_018831695.1 Puntigrus tetrazona
GAGAGAGAGAGAGAGAGAGAGAGAGAGAGAGAGAGAGAGAGACAGAGAGAGGGAGAGAGAGAGTGAGGGAGAGAGAGAGAAAGTGAGAGAGAGAGAAAGAGAGAAAGAGAGAGAGAGAGAGAGAGAAAAGAGAGAAAGAGAGAGAGAGAGAGAGAGAAAAGAGAGAAAGAGAGAGAGTTGACGTAAACAGAGACACGGGGGGTCGAGTGAGAGAGAGAATGGCGGGGGAGTAGAAAGAGAGAGAAGAACGACAGAAGCAGAAAAATTTATGGCTGTTATTTTACAAAATCTGAAATTGTAATTTAGCTAATGTAAGCATACAGTAGAGAATTTGCAAAATTAAATTAAGAAAGATGTGCATAATAAGCAGAGCTGGGTAGTAATTGATTTATTGTAATCTGGATTACATAATCAGATTCCAGAAATTAACTGTACTTTCAATTAAATGACAGTTTAAAATACTCGTAATCACAATACATTTTCTTTTCACTTGATTACATGACTAGTCACACATTATTCATAATGTATCGTAACCTAATATACTTAGTTTAAGAACCCATGATTTTTTTTAAATAAGTATTCAATGATGAAGGATATATTAGCATGTTGATGGTTCTCTGGTTAATGCTCACATGACATTCAGAACCAATAAAATAATCTTTTAAGGAGTGTTTTATTTAGATTTCTGTCATTTTAAAACTGTATTTTAATTCCATATATTTTTATGATTTAATTCATGATTAGCTTTTCATGAACTACGAACCCCCTGCAGTATCTATACAAACACATGTTTGAGAAACCTCATGTAAGGTAAAGTTTAATGCACTTTATATTATTAATAATATACTTCTTACACTTTTTATTTTTTTGTCAACATGTTACAAGATTTAGATGTGAAAAACAAGTTCGTTCAAAACTAATCTAAAAGCAATCAAAAAGTATTATGATTATATCGTCTCAAATGTGTAACGTAGTGCATTACGTTACTAACTACAATTTTTGTCATATAATATGGAATCAGTACCGGATTATAATTTGTAAGTAATCTACCCAGCTCTGATAATAAGGAATATTTTTACATAAATAGAAAAATGTGGCATACCCACAAGCTTTGTTAAATACGCAGTCATA
This sequence comes from Puntigrus tetrazona, assembly GCF_018831695.1. Lineage (NCBI taxonomy): Eukaryota > Metazoa > Chordata > Actinopteri > Cypriniformes > Cyprinidae > Puntigrus > Puntigrus tetrazona. The sequence continues at coordinate 15,423,360 of NC_056712.1, forward strand.
CACANTTTTTTTTTTTCAGATAAAGAACACCTAAATAACAACATATGTGCTAATTAAGCAAATTTGCATTGCTAAGTAGCTCGTTAAGACAGCACATGCTGCGTGATAACTGTCTGCATGTGTCACTCACCTACCTAAGCTCCGCCTCCAGCCACCCGCCACCCCTCGTTTCCCCGGCGACACGTTTAGGCTGGGGACCAGAGACGGACAATACTAATTATCATCAAATCAATTGCGGCTAATTAGTCTCAATTACAAACAAATTAATCAGAGTAGACAAATGACTATATATTAAAAAAAAATGACTCTAACATTACAAATTACAATCACACTGGAAACGGATTGTTACTTATTATAAACAATAAAACAATTCAGGTGCTGATTTTATAATACATTGCATAGAAATATTACAATATGAAAAGAATATGGTGGGTTAATTTACTAAGCTGCTCTCTCTGTCTTTTTCCCTCTCTATACTGCTTTATGTTATTTCTTCACACACACTCGCACACATGCACGTACACCTACATACATCCAGACATTCTCCATATATCAGTTTTAGTATATCTCTCCTATAAGATCTTTTTATGTGCCGTATACTGTGCGGTACGCGTTTCATTTTTCAGTTTGCATTTTTTACAGTCTACAGTTGTCACGTAATCTCTTCATTCGTAATTCAGCGAACGCCGTCCAGTTATAAACTCTAATTAAATCTGTCAAAAGAGTTTTAGAACGGACATTGCTTTATAAATGACACTGGAAGCTGAGGTTGGTCCAATTTTTGCGTCGTTTAAAAGTGATTGAAAAGCGAGAGTTACCTTTCTTTAAGTAATTATTTTGTTATTCTGTTATTTATTGATTTAATGATATGCTTTGTCTGTATAATTTATTGGAGGTGTGTTTAACACCTGTTTCTTACTCGAAGAGGTTTAATAAAGGTTCAAATTCGACGCATTGCATTGTGGGATACGCTATTCGACAACAGTAATCACTCTTGCGCATTTTAAAATGTGCGTGCAGAAAAGTAGCATACTGCCCACAGTGTACGTACTACATACCTGGCAACGCTTTAGAGCAGGGAACACTTATTTACTACTAACTACCACTTTTCCCTCAACAAATTCCTAATTTGCTATTTATTAATATTTAATAAGGTAGTTGTTCATTTTAGGTATTGGGTCGGATTAGTGATGTAGAATAAGGTCATGTAGTATAAGGCAATAATGTGCTTAAATAATACTAATAAATGGCTAATGTTTTAGTAATAAGCAACCAGTTAAAAGACCCTAAAAAAGCGTTCCCATACGCTATGGTGTGGTGGTATGGTATATACGTCCATTCTGAACGCTCCGTGACGCACCTGTGAGGGTAGGCTGAAGTTATTGGCTGGGCTGCGCTTCTTGCTGTTTCCTGTGCTGTTATTGGACGCGCTCCCAGCTGAGTTCCTCCTCCTCCGTCTCTTTGTTGCTGGTTTGGCTGGCTCTGCTGTCAATCAAAACATAAAAGCAGCATAATGCAAACTGAATCAACGTCGCATCCCATGAACTGCATCCCATCTTAAAACCCGCGAAAACAAAAGTGAATATGTGGATTGATTGATTGATAGATATATTTTAAAACACTAATCAATACTGCAAATGAAAGCAAAATAAGAGCGGTAGAGGTCTAAATAACTGTATCCAGATGACACTTTTTTTAGCATATACACAGAAATACAGAAGCATTTTGATTTGAATTTCCTGAGGGAAATGCCGTTGCTCGCGCAGCAACAAAAGGATGGCGTTCGTTTTATATATAAGGGTTCGGTTTTGAGTAAATGAAATGAAATGGCTTTGCCGTTGTCATGACACTGAGCATGTGTCTGGTTTTTTTAGCCAGCTGCACACAGGAATTTTCACATAGGCTGAATTAGGAATCGCATACTAGCATAGTACTCCCTCAGTGTGCTATTTTGAATTCAGCCATAGTGCAGCGCGTGGCACATAGCTTTACGGTTAAATATATGCAGCAACTGCAAGATCAGTCACAATTCAGTATGCAAAGAGATGCATAAAAAAAAAGAAGACAAATCACGATACAGCATGCAAATGGTACTATCGTTGCAGTTGGTTATATTTTGCACGCAGAGCATTCTGGAAGCATCGATATGACATTTTTATTGGATTGATTCTGTTCAGGTCGAAGTAAATGTTTTATTATTGTTATTATTAAATATTTAGGGTCATGAGCGCAGGAGAAACCTTAACTAGAATGTTTGAGGAATTGTATAAAAAATGAAAGCGCACAGAAGAGCATACATACATTTTTTGGAATTAGAGGGGAATATTTCTGTCTTGAAGCTGGGCGAGGGTCCAACTGAAATGAAAGAAATTCATAACAGTCAGAAAACATCACTCGGAAACGACGTTAAGAACAGTTCGGGACGACAAAACGTAAAGAGAATGGGAAAAAGAGAGGAACAATGAAAGAGAGGTGCCTGAGAAGAACAATAAGATTATTGTTCAGTCAAAATAATTATTAATGTCACCGAACAGCGGAGGGTAGTTATTTTTTTTATTTTTTTTTAAAAGAGCAGTAAAATAGCACATAAATAACAACGCAAGGTCAAAGCCTCCATTATTTACTGCAGATCACAAAACCCTTAACAGCCTGTGCTTAGTGCTTTGAAATGTTAATAAGGAATATGAAATATGTTTACAATGTACAAACTACTGTAAATTTAATGACATTGTGTAGCTCTTAAGAGGAGAACAACAGAAAGAAATTAAACGCTGGGGGGAAAGAGTAGCTAAACAATGCTGGTGTTTCTATATTAATCTTTCACAACAGACATGAAACAAGATCTAATGAAGAACGTAGAAGCCAGAGTTATAATTAGCTGAAGCTAAAACCATAAACAACTGAGGTCTGAGAGGGGGGAAAAAACACTCAACAAAAGTGCTAAAAGTTTATGTAAAAAATGTATTTAAAAATATGATGCTAAAAAAATTACTGTGAGGCTTGTGTGTGTGGACCTGGCATTTCCTACAACATGGGGACCTAATGTCCTCACAAGGAGAGTCATTTTTGTTCTTGCCTGTACCCCGTGGAAAAAAATCAAAAAAATCTAAAACCGCAGAAAGATTTCTGCGAGAGGTGGATTTATAGGGTATAGGGTATACAGTTATGCCTATAGGAAGTCCCCATTAAAAACAACCCAACGTGTGTGTGTGTGTGTGTGTGTGTGTGTGTGTGTGTGTGACCTGGTGGTGTTGTCATTCTCTGCCACTGGTGAAAGAGGCAGGTCTTTAGGCAGTCTCTGGGACTCAGTCCATATGTCTTATGCCTAGACATGAGCTCCTGCATCGGCTCTAGAATCACACACAACTGCACACAAACAAAAGAATCTTTTCACCCTGTTGTTTAGCACATATTAAACCATACCATCTGTGTGAAAGTGGTTGTGTTTATATGCGTGTATAAGTGATCGTAACATACTCTGAGGTAGTTCAGCGTGAGGTTGGTAAGTCCCACTCGACTGATGTTTTTGGACAGTTGNACACACACACACACACACACACACACACACGCGCACACGGACACACAAGTCCATTTATTCTCTCTCTTATTTTGTGCTCCATCCAGATAGAGCTCTAATTCATTACAGGATATGTTTCCATAGCAACATCCTGACAGCTTAGCTAAAAGGTTTGGATGCTTTCACCTTGATTGATAAAAAAGGGCTGAAATGCATTTTGTTGTACCATAACCAACTACCTGTGAATGTATCTGAAAATACCTGAGTTTGCCAGCGTGCCAAACAAAATCCACGGTGAACCTAACCCACGTAACAGGCTAAATCGTATGATCTAGAAAATAGCAAATTCGTTTTTTTTTTATTATTTTTGAATGGAAATCATCTAAAGCTTAAAATAGTATTGTAAATATTAAATATTTAGAATGTTAACGCACGTTGTAGTCTTAAAAAGCAAAAAACTTCACTCAGACGCTGCAGTACTGTACTCGTTTATGCAGTGCATGGCTCATGTGAGGAGCAACGGAGTTGTGAGAATAATATTTAGCACACAGCATCAGAAAAAGTAAGAACGGCGTTTTACTTTTGTTAACAATTACTAATGTATGAGTTGCATGAAAATGTATTAACGCAAAGGAAAGGGACCTTTATAATTTATACACGTTGCACTCAAGACACAAAATTATTAATTAACCTACACACTGGCAATCAATTCCGTGACCTTGGTATTGTTAGCAATTAATTTAGATTTTAATCCAAATTGGAGTAAAATTATCATTAACTATGACTTTTGCCTCAGTAACTCCTAATTAGCAGCTTATTAATATTTATTAAGGTTGCTGTCAAGTTTAGGTATTAGGGATGTAAGATGTAGATGGTCATTAAGAATATGTGTTTATTATTGTAATAATATTTCACAATTTAACTGCGTTTCTGAATAAATGTAGCCTTGGTGAGCATAAGATGCTTCTTTTGAAACCTATTTTAAAATTGTACCAAACCCAGACCATTGAAGGGCAGTGTATGTGACAGCACGGACCATGCAAAGATAAATATCTTAAACAATAGAATGCTACATTTTAATGCAAGTAAAGATTCAGAGTGGTGTCCAGATTATGATTTCGAAATCGCTGAATTTTTTGTCCAGTTTGGTGAGAAAGAAAAATATATTTTTGGACTGCTGGCAGTCTATTTATATTTTAAATGTATTTATTTTTACTTTTTTTTTTTTTACTTATATTTACTATCATTTTAATATTCACAGAGCTTTTAAAGCAGTTGCTGATATTACTCCTGCTTTATTTATTTTAATGGAAACAATGGTCAGATCTAGGACATTACATTATGGTATACAGTATTCAAAACAGTGTGTACGCTGCAAAACTGGCCAGTGTAGAAGGTCATCCAGGTTGCAGGTTGCAGAAGGATTTTCTTAATTCACGTGAAAAGAAACTCACATTTACAGCCAAGACGCTGCGAGGAATGAGCTCACTGTAGTGTGTAATAGTGAAGTGCCATGTTTTGATTCTCATGAGGTCATCAAAGGTGAACACAAGAATCAGACGACCTTCTGTACACACCTGCGAAAAAAAAAGGAAGAGAATCCGTTTCCTTGGCTTGTCTGTCTTTCGGTGTTTTTAAAACTTTCCCAACAAAATAAGACAGACATCACACAAAGACGATGAATTATCTCGTATATTCTGAAATCATAACACCGACTTGACCAGTGCAGAACATCTGAGAGAATTACTTCTACCTCATTTTTATTTTTCTTTAATTTAAAACAAATTAAATTATACGGTTCTCTCATTAAAGCAGTATTTTCAGCACAAGCAGGATTCTTTGTGGAACTCTGAACCCCAACATTCTGTTGCCGGGGGAACGGAGGGTAGCTGCGAGGTTGGCATAGCAACGGGAGGGATGTAATCCCAGCAGACACGCTCTGATCAATGCCTCCAGTACACACACACACACACACACACACACACACACACACACACACACTTGGGAACTGTATCTGTATAACTTAGCTACAACATACAGTCTTCCGAATCAATATTTAATTCACAAATGTTCATTTACTAAAAAGCAAAGTTGGACAAAACTCTCTCTCTCTAATTGACAACTGAACGATTCTGCATCGTAATGGCGTACCGTATGAATATTGCATAGGACGTTCGGAAAATCCCGCGTTATGTTGGTCTTTGGGAACAAAGTATTCATGTCATATGATGAAAATGATGTAAGCAAGAGAATTCTCTGAACAGCATTTTAATATACTTGCTCAAAGACAGCATTAGCAGACTTTTCATTAAGATCATCCTACAGTTTTAGCGCATGAAGCTATAGGATAGAAAAAGAGAAGCATTTTTTGTGGATGAGCGAGGGAGAGAGGGAGGGTGANGAGAGAGAGAGAGAGAGAGAGAGAGAGTGAAGAAGAAGCCGAGAAAGAGCAGGAGGGAGAGGGAGAGAGTGGGGGTTATATTTTCCTTTTTTGTTTTGTGCAGTTCCAGCCCAGAATTCACAATGAGGAATACATTAGTGCTCAAAATGAGGAAGCAAAGACTCACTGAGCCAGACTTGTGCGCGTGCGTGCGTGAGTGTGTGTGTGTGTGTGTGCAGTACCTTAGTGAACGTAGGTTTGCCGTGTTGTGTTGTCATAGTACAGTGATGAGAGTCGACGGTAATAGTTGAGTTGTTGAACGACTCCTTTGTTTGTTTCAGCTCAAAAAACAACTCATAGACTCCTCCTTCGAACAGAGAACTGAAGTAACGAGGGATCAGGGTGCGCCCGATGGCTGGGGAAAAAGCAAGGAGAGTGAGAGAAACATACGTGGAGGGGGAAATTTCATTTTTTAAGGACATCAGTCGCGGCCGCTGATTACCAAACGCAAGGAAAAGGATGGTATGGACTGCAAGCTGAGGTGTTTATTTATTAATGGCCGCGTGATGAAAGAGACTCAAAGTTGGGCGACACACTGGCCGAACACCTTAACTGGCAACCGTAAATGTGTGTGTTTGTGTGAGTCTCTGTGTGTGGTCCCCTAAGAGTTGGAAACAAACAGGCTACTGAATGCCGCAGGCATTAAGTCCAGCAGGCTGTGCGTGCGCTCAGAACAGTTAGTGCTCTGGAGCTGTCAATCACTGCAGTAGAGGTGTGTGAAGTCTGCAGGCCCATATTTATTTGAACACCCCAGACCTGTCAATCAAATCTCACCACATACACAGTGAATAAGGAATGAATGAGAATGAGTGAAATCCAGCACAACTGTGTTCTGTCTAACTCTAAACAGACTGAAATGAATCTAAATTCAAACTCCACCTTAGAAAAAGAATTTATTACGATATCATTATTTTATTGCGATTTTTAACAAATATCTAACTGCGTTTAACATATCTCAAAGATCTTATTGTCATCATTTGTTGCTAATAAGTAATCATTAGCGTATACCATGATTTTATCATATTTTGGTTTTTACAAAATCCACTGAAAGAGTTAAGTGGTCAAATGTCCTTAAAAATCTAGTTTAAACATACGTGTCAAGTTCCTACTCGTAATGAAGAATCATAAGGTAAAAAGCATATTAATGAAGATATGAATTGATCATTTTTATTACATTTTATAGCCCGAACTAATCTTGAATGTCATAAAAAAGATTAAAATTGCTAATATTTAAAATGATTTACAGACCTTGACACGCAATCATGAGAATCAGCAGGATTACCCAATATCATTTTCTGTTTTCAGTTTTGTTTTTTCTTTTTTGGCAATATTATTTTTTAAAAAAAAAAGCGTTTCTACCATTTAAGTGAGAAATTGCATTGCCATTGTATGGGTGAATATAATCTTTCCATATTTTTTTATAAACAAAAACCATTTTAAAAGTGTTTTTTACATCACAGACCTAAACAAATGTTACATATACTGCATGGGGGGGGACAAACAGAAAAAGTTGAAGAATCTAAAGCATCACAGCCCACCTTTCAAACACCTATGCATACACGGCGGATACGGCTCTGCACACACTTACTGTACGTCTTTGGTCCCTCCTCGAGGCAGAAAGAAAGAGTCAGTGTGGCATCTTCTTCAAAGAACTCGGTGCAGAACGCATCCCACCACAGAATATCACAGTCCTGTGGGATCACACATTAACATGCATTTAACACTGAGCGAGACAGAGGAGAAGCACAGAAGTACTTGGCCCCTGAATGACCCAAAATGACCATAATTAGGCCCGGCACGGTGATTATCATTTCAAAGCTTTCTGTTTATTATAAACACACACCCATGTTGACTCGCCCCATTAAGGGCAGCAATTTACACCACAAATCCAGCCAACTACCGCTGGCCTGCTATTGAGATACACTTGATTGTACTGAACGTTATCACACCAGCTCGTGTACCACGATACACTGTATTTTGACAGCTCTTCCACTTCGCTCTTTGTGCGTTATAAACGTGTCAGGGAGTTATTAGATTGTGAGAAAGGGGTGTTTCTATAGGTCATCGTTCCAATAGTTCAGTCTCTCTTAGCGGTGTCTTGTCAAATTATTACGACTCCAGGTGTGCTGAACAGCATTTCATACCTCTGCTGGTACATTTTATTTTCCTGCATTTTTTTTACACTGCATGTGTAGGCAATATTTTAAAAGTACTATTTATTGTGGATTATTTTTTGCACACACACTGACGGCATCAGGAAAAGCAAATATTAACACAGCTTGCGCTGCAGTTTAAATCGGGACCTACTGAGGGAGAAGAAATATATAT
>NC_056712.1:15431744-15433016 GCF_018831695.1 Puntigrus tetrazona
ATCACATTTTATTGTAAAAAAAAAAAAAAAAAGGCAGCCCGTAACTTGCACATTATATCATGATCTTCAAACTGCTATTTTAACACTTTTTAAAATCATAAAATAGGCTAATTATTGAAAAATCTTTTTTTCTTTCAAATCAGCTTAATTGGCGGAAAAGTTCTCCTTATAGACTGCATGATGGCTCTATTGATCTCTTATCTAAAATCAATGTTTGCTTCATATAGTGTTTAAGAACGTACGTGAAATACGAAACGCAAAGTCCTGATCACCAAGCTATTGTTTTATTTTCGGTAATCACTCACCTCAGGCCGGGACTGGAGCCGTTTGTTGAGCTCGTGCATCCGGTACTCCGGCTGCACCGGGTAGGGCGCGTGTCTCCGGTAAAACGGACCGAACGGAGAGGAGTAGAAGGGGTCGCGCGGCGCGCCGGTCATGGTTTCTGTTACCGACAGCGCGCGAGGAGCGCATCCACACGCAGCACGTGGAGCACGACGATCGTAAACATACACACACACGCGCGCTCCCGGACACAAGGAGAGATGCGACTGTCAAATCACACGCGCGCTCTGCTGTGAGAGGAGAGGAGAGGAGAGGAGAGGAGAGGAGAGGAGAGGGGGAGGGAGGACTTCACGAGGGGAAGGGAGAGACGAGGGAGGGGGTGGAGGGAAGGAGAGAGGCTCCTGTAAATTGGTGGGTCTTTCCTTACAGTACAGTCTGACAAGTTGGCCAATTAGAGCAAAATTCAATGGAATACAATCACTGTTTGCTTTTTTTACACGTTAGATAAAACCCACAGTATTTTCAGAAACTACTGCAGTGTGTGCCATAATGTAGTTTGCTAATGTGCAAATGAATTGTATACAGCATTGCACGTATTCAATGCAGAGCAGCAACTACAGTGTGTGTGTGTGTGTGTGTGTGTGTGTGTGTGTTTCTCTACTTGTATTTTTCCATCTCTCTTTATGACTCACACAAGAGACTTGCTCTCCCACATACATACAGACACACACACACACATTCTCTCTATTTCTCCCTCTGTCTCTCACTCTCTCCCATTGTTTGGAGACATGTACATTTTTTTTCTTTTTAAAGATAATTTAATCTCTCTATACATTTCCCTTGCATTTTACGCTCGAAACCTCGCTCTGCGTGATGAGATAGGACAGACATGCAGGGAGAAAGAGAGCACGAGTCCATATGGATTCTATTACTCTCTTGTTTTAGGGGAAAGCAGGGCCCCAAAAGTTCACCTCCTTACTTCACTTTCTT
>NC_056712.1:15433116-15444303 GCF_018831695.1 Puntigrus tetrazona
AAAGTAGGATAGGTTTTTACATATGTTATGTTATTCTATATTGTGTTATAATTATAAAAATACAACCTATATCAGCTTATTGATCTTGGTCAATTTTCAGGCAAATGTTTAAAATGCCTCCTTAAGCAAGATGTAATGATATTTATATAGCTAGGTTTAAAAAAATTTCAACGGTTTAATTAACATTAACATTTTTGTTTAGTGGTGAAAAAATACCAAAGAGAATCATTAATATTTCTTTAGTTTACCCAAAAAGGCAATCTAACCATAAAAGGCCCTAGCTCTATTCTATTTTCGATCATTCTGTCTGCTCTGCATATACTTGTTTTTATTAGTCATTATTTCACCCCTCAGATACAAAAGGGCTTGTTTGTCTCATGGTCTTCACCATGTTGGAATGTGAGGCCAAAAACAGCTGTGGAACAAGAGCTGCAGATAGAGACATGAACTGATTTGTTTACCCACAATGTTCAGGGATTTAAAGCTAAGAAGTCCAGCTTCTTGGAGGGAAGATACATTTCTGTGATAATTCACACTGTCTCTTAGACCTGTTCAAATGTTATATAGTGGAGACCACTGACTCCCTTGTAATGTTTTTTTTTTTTAGTAGCTGTAGCTGCAGAATCATGAGCCGGTCGGTGTGTGGTGTTTACTCTACTATGAGCATTTGGATCATTTTATGAGCAGGAGCTGTGTTATTTTTATGGAGTACAGCAGCATTCCTAATCCAAACACAGAAGCATCCTCCCACATGTCCCGAATCCTTACAATAACAGCCTCTTACTGCAAGGTGTGTTTTCTGCTGAAAGTAGAGTTTTCACTATTAAACTCGGTTTAAAACAACAGTCACGTTAAGTCAAAGATCCCAATTTTTCTCTGGCCCAGTCAGTGTTGATTAAGATCTTGCAGGTTTAATCAGCACGCAGAAATATTCCTGGCTCCCGGTTTGAGCCCATACAGCTGGAACAGGACATTCCTCCCAAATAATCCATGAACCCAGATGTTTGGTCACTCCGATTGCGTGAACACAATAAGAGAGGGAGAAGACTGAAGTCTGCAGCTTTGCTAGTGCTCAGAGTAAATTCCCATGCCTTTGTGTTTCCTAGTCAGGGCCATTGAAAGGCCTTGCTCTAACAAACGAACCATCACACCCAGCTTCGGCTTTGCGCTCGCTGTAATGAAGCGTGCCATATGTATGTTCTCACTTTGATGCCCTGTGCATTGACAATAAACAGACGTAAACCCCATGTGCAAAAGTGTCTGGTACTCTGCATGTGAAATCCTGTGTTATTCTTAGGACTGATTGCATTGGCATTGAAGAAAAAGGGGGGAATTATCCCGGTGTTCATGTGTGGTGTCTCATCAGATGTCTGTGAACAGTTTTATGATTTATTACATTACAAATCCCTATCATAATGAATTCAGGCTTTTGAGTTGCACGTTTCTCAGAGAAATATTTACATACCAGCTGATTTAGTCAGTTACACAATTGTTGTAATGTCATTTTGCATGAAATGTTTATCAATATCTTACGTTATTCTATACATGTTTGTGTGCAGGGTACCAGGGAGACCCTCAGCCATCACTGCGGCATGCTGGGAGATGCTCTGCACAAGGAGAACGACTTCGCTCTCATCATAGATGGAAAGACACTGAAGTATGCCCTCACTTTCGGGGCACGCCAGTATTTCCTGGACTTGGCTCTTTCTTGCAAGGCTGTGATATGCTGCAGGTATGCAACTGTACTGAAAATCAGGAAGAATAACTTTATAGTAGTCTTTGCAAAGTGTATGGGTTTTAAAAATGTGTCACAAGGGGGTACTTGAAAGTAAATATTATCCAGATAATATCCCAGTTTATTTTGGCTGTAGTACAAAGAAAACTAGAAGTTAATCATTTAGTTTGGAAGACAAAAAAGTTTATTTTTTTAATGGGTAAATTTCACACACGATCCAAATTGGTCTGTCAGCATGAAGATATGAAGCTAAAACTTTATGAAGTGAGACCATCTCAAGGGAACCATCACTTTTGGTGGTCTTTGCCATCAAAAAGTAAAGAAAAACAGCAATTTTTTCAATTTAACTATTGCTACAAATTAAGGCTGGAATATACTACACGACTGACGGTACAAAGAAACAATGCCTGCATATAGCAAAATTAGTTTTCTTTGGCTGCTGTTTGCATTTCGGCAGCCTAAAATCACTTGGTTTTTAAACCACAATGCTTAAAAATGTGTGCAAACAGTAAGTTTTCTTGACCATGTGGCAGAGCAGTGTAACATAACGATGGAGACGCTAGTATAAATCTCTATTGGTTGACGAATTTCTACCGGTTATTCATGTCTACTGGTATATTGCACACTCCTACTACAAACTAAATAAGTCTTTTTTTTTTTTTCCCCTACTGTCATCAAATGTATACATTCTACTTTTATTTGAGTTGTTAAACCAAAGTACACAGGAAGTTGTACGGTTATGCTCTGCTTGAATGTTTACTGTTTCACAGGTGGATGTAAATACATCTTTGCAGGTTAATAACCCTTTTTGCCCTCCAGGGAACTGACGCCATCGTCGGACATTTTTCTGCACTTACAAAAACATCAAGTGACTGGCAGACAATTACAGGGAAATGCCGCTGTGCTGTTTAAAGAACAAATTACCTTCCCTTTAGGTCGCAACCTTCCCAATAAACATAATTACACTAGCTCTCAAAGCAGTAATTTACTAATGAGTGTTATTTTTTATAATAGTAGATTGTAGTCAGAATGTCTGTCAGTTGTACACAAAGTTAAACCGTGTGTTAGCAGACTAGTATGAACTGTTCCAAAAAATGCTACACAGCAAAAGAAACATATGAGGAACCAATTGAGCGTGACAAGGAACTGCCAAAAATCAGTGTCAATTTCCAGAAACAACGCACACCACAGGTGCCACAGCCATTATGCAATGCTTGATGTAATCTATCCGATCTGCTTTCGCTTGCTACACACACACACACACATATATGAACAGTCACACAGTGTCCTGAGGAGAGCAGATGAGTAAATGTTAAACTGACTCTAGAGGTCTCCTGCTATATCGGCAGCAATCTCCGGTTCACTGGAGAGCCTTACATCACTCTGTTCATTGCTTACAGGATGACCTGTGAACATTAAACTAGGGTTAAACCCCGGAGGAGCTTTTCTAGCTGAAAGCGAGACCTTAATTTCATTTGCTGACACAGATGATGCAGTACTGTAATGTGCTGCAAGCTTTTGTGTGTTTTTTAAAGGTCAGGGATCCTGGGCTCAGGTTGGGCTTCATCAGGTATATAGATTTCTTTTGGTTTTGGCATTTACAAGGAATCTGTAAAATCAGTTTTTAAATGTTTTGAACGTTATATATCTATAGTTTTTCCAGAAGTTGTTTATAATAATAATTCACAATATTCTTATGTAAATGTAGCCATGGTAATTATTATTTCAAAAACATAAAAAAAAGAGTGTTCCCAAAACTGAAAAGTTAGATGTTATTTGGTGCTGAAGGCACAATGATGGATAAGTTTCTAAATGGTAATTTGCTATTTAAGTGTGATAGTTTGAAGTTTAACCTGTCTTTTTAAAGAGACAAATTCGTGTAGTGAAGTTGAGATGTGACCTCAACAGCTGCGGTCACAACAGACGGCCAAGAAATCAAATGGTTGTCGACGCTAATAATTGGCAACAAGAAAAATAGCCTCAGAACCTTTTGTAAAGGTGCCATTGCAAATCTACAATTATGCTGTAAATCTGTCATGTCTTTCCTTGTGGAAAGAAATAAAATGTCAGTTTAAAACATGGAATTTCGACAATGTTCCACATCAGAGCAGATACTACTTGTAGTCAAATTGTAATTGTTTATTTATTTTTCAGGGTTTCACCTCTGCAGAAGTCTGAGGTGGTGGAGATGGTGAAAAAACAGGTGAAAGTGATCACACTGGCCATTGGCGATGGAGCCAATGATGTGGGCATGATCCAGACCGCCCATGTGGGTGTTGGCATCTCAGGCAATGAAGGGCTGCAGGCTGCCAACTCATCAGACTACTCCATTGCACAGGTGAGAAGCTATCACATTGCACATGCCTGCAGGAAGATAGAATAAGTTAGATAAATCGTCAGTGAGTCATTGAAATAATTTTACCCATCAATTATTATGACATGTATATGAGGACATGAAATTTAAATGAATCAAAAATTATGCAGCATTATAAAAATAAAATTACAAAACATTTAATGCAATCTCTGCTTCTGAACCTGAAGCACATATCGGTTCTCAATGTAAACTGACACTTTTGTCTTGTGTCACTACAGTGTGACTCCCAGAAAATAAATCTGGTTCCAGATTATGTATCTAGGGTGAAGGGTTAAAACCTGTGGCTCATAGATTGTGCAGTCTGAGATAGAGAAACGGGTCGCTCAGGTCAGTTTACATAGCTTGAGTGTACACTTACTCAAACCCCTGCTGACGCTGAAACTGGACCTGTCCCTCTTATGTAAACTTAATTAAGAAGATGTTTTGTAATTCACAGATTTTTATACAGCATAATCTTCATTGTGTGTTTAACAAAAGAGGAGCTCAAGTATCGCCGATCGCTGTCAACATCGCTCTCCATCTCTGTCCCAAGTTTCATTTCATGTTTTGTTCAGTTCGTGGAAACATCCCTCTTCACACTTGTTTTTCTATACTGCCCCCGAGCCGTCTGTTCACTGGCCTCATGCATCGGATTACCCAAGAAAGCATCGTCTCTTTTCTTAAGTGCCCTCATCGTATTGTAGGTGGAGACGGGTGGAGGTAGTAGGGAATGCGGGCAGGTTCATAGAAAGTCTCCCCAACTGCCTTCCAGCAAAATGGCTCGTATGATATGTGCTGGATCAGACGGCAGACTTCAAATGTGCAGTACCGGCAGCTAGTATGCATTAATCATCCTGAACCAGCGTCATCTTGATTTGTAGCGTAAGGCTTTTCACAGTGCTGCTATACATACCACATGGTGTCATACATAAAAAAGTATTCTATATAAAAAACAACAACGCTATAATATCAATAACAATATGTAACCCTCTGTCGGAGGGTTGCCCCCCTTGAAAAAAATTTGATTAAAAACCACACAGTGTATTGTAAATAACAATGTTTTTTTTTTTTTTACTTTGTGTGTAATGTTTTATGATTGTGTAAGTAAAACAACACAAACAGGACAAAAATGCATTTTAAGCGTCAACATTTTAATGATCAGATTTTATACAATATATAATAAATACATTATTATGTTTTGGGAGATGTGGAGTAATATTAATATGCATTTTATGTTAGCCTGATACACTGTCATGAAGGCAAATGATCCTTTATAACCATAGATATAACGACTTCATCAAATTGCTTATTTGTGCTTAGTTTGGGCTTTTGATGTAGTTTGGGTTTTTCATCTTGCAGTGTGAGCTCCTTATTCTCCATAAAAACCATTTAAAGCTTGATGCGTCAAATATGATACTGACCACATTTTTGATTTTCTTTTCTTTTGTTTAAAGGTTCAATAAATTGTTCCATCCCGTCAGGCTTTACAGGATTAAAGCACATTCTCATAATATATGAGATATAATATGAAATCATGGTATATTACTTGCATTTTTATATTTGTTAATAACTATATATTTAATTCTAAATTAGTTGTTGGTAACAGAGCGTATAGTATAGCGTATTGAGTGCGTCTATATACAGCATGTCTGACCCATGTGCTGCCCAAGTGTGAAACCAATTTAAATCTAATCTCAAACAGGGCTCTCACAGAGTGCTGCGTTAATTTGTGTTAAACCCAGGTTCTTTAGTTTTGTTTGGGGCCTGTTTTGAAGATGTGATTAAATTGTTTACATGAAGGGATAAATCGGTGTGAGCTGGAATGCTGCTGTGCTTCAGCATCGCGCTAGGTCCTCCACAGCAGATTTTAAGAAGGGGTCTCAATATCCAGACTCCACTGTAGTCTGTCTGTCATCAACTCGCTCTCCTCACATCCAGAGGTCAAACAGCCTCTAAGCCCCTCAAAGGCCCTCCGTACCCCTTACATCCCACCCTGCTGTTCCTGCCTTTATAGAAGTGACTTGCTGTTTGTTTTAGAGCAATGATGTTTATAGCACTGTCACATACAGGATTCTCTTTAGGAAAAAAAACATGGCATCCCTAAATCATCCTTTGATCATGTTCGCATATAACACACATTACTTGTTTACACTGTCATGGAGGGTCGCTGTGAGCCACTAATCTTAAGCACCTGTTCAAGTTCGGCTTTTTGCATATTGTATTTATTTCAGCGGCTGTATAAATGGGTAACAGTGAAATAAACTTTTATCTGTTGTGCTTTGTAAACAATAACATGCAAGGTCATGTCGGTTGTTTTTTCGTCAGTTTAATTTCATAAACTGTTTAACGAAAACAATCCATACAGATTTATCTCTGTTATCCTGATTTTTGATCTGCACGTAAACACCTTCATCAGCATCTTATTTGGAGAGCAAAGCACATCTGTTTACATTTTGATGTCCAAGCCCGACGAAAACACAGTTTTATGAATTATCAGCGAATTGTTGTGCATGTGAAATCACTCTGTGTTCGCTGTCCGCCGAAGTGTTATAAATCAGAAGTAAAGTTTTGGTGCTGAGCCTGTTTTTGGTGTGCGGTGTGCTGAACACAGCAGAAGATATGGTGAAAATGTTTACTAAATATGTTTATCTACTCAGGCTTTTGCAATATATGTGTATGAAGCAACATAATAAATTGGAGTGAAACTACTCATTGAATGTTTGAAAAAAGACATCTGTCTGACTTGATGAAAGTTAAACACACAGTGACAGCAACACAAACAGCACTTTATATTCGTTACATCTGACAGGATCCAGATGATTTAAGCAATGTATATCTACAGTTGTGGGTGTTGGGTAAGTAGATGAAGTACCGTTTTGATCTAAATCATATTTTCTGACAGTCAGGTTGAAACTACTTCTTAGTGGCCAGCTGATAAACCTTATGAACTTTTCATAATAAGGCAGTTATTAAAAGCCAAACTTTATTGTTTTTGCACAGCTGCAAAATTTTTTCTCCCTTCCTCTGCTTTTCAAAAATGAGACAGATTGTAGCTGGAGTTCTTAGAAATGTGGGTGAGACTGTGTTTATCTTGTCCCTGCAACTCCAGGCTTCCTGTTGCCCAGCATGGATAACATTGTCTCTTTATTTTCAAATCCAAAACCGCTTTCTGTGTTGGCTGGGGAACTGTAGATCTGGTGTAAACGATAGGCCTTAATGAACTTATCTCTGTCCTCCCTTTTCTCTCACAGTTTAAGTACTTGAAGAATCTTCTGTTGGTTCACGGCGCTTGGAATTACAACCGTGTTGCCAAGTGCATCCTGTATTGCTTCTACAAGAACATTGTGCTTTACATTATTGAGGTAAGTCTCATCAAACTCATAGCACTTGCAGAAGGAATGACAGACCACCAAGCCTTCTATTGCATTGACCGTTAATGTCTTTTTCATGGAGATTGAATAACCACTCTTTAATGAAACGAACTGGCATCGCATGCATGTCTCCATCCTGCTGTAGGAATGCAGGTCTGTCGATGAGACACCCACAAGCCATCCATCTGTGATGGTATTTGACAGTTTCCAGGCCTGGTGCTGATAGCAGGTTCAGAGACCTGACCTGACAAGTTAAAGGGCTGCTATCAGCACCAGCTTTATCATGAGGGGCGTTTGGCCGTTTTGATCTGCAGCACGCTTGGTTTAGGAGAAGTTACACCTCAGGGACAAGCTTTTGATTTCCTCAAGAGCTGAAAGAAGACTTAGTAGCAGACTAATGGTCTAAAAGCAACACTAAGCCACTATAAGTCTATTCTAAGGTCTTTGAAATCCACGAAATGGACCTTTGGTCACACTAGCCTTGTGCTAGTATGCTAAGGATATAGTATAGAACAAAATGTGAAGTGCATGTCCAAATTTATACATATGTTGCGTATTCCTATGACATTTTAAATGATTGTAGTTCAAAATACATAACTCTTTTTCACTTTCCGACAAAAAGAAGCCTTTTATTCACTAATGCATCCAAGGAGTAGCTTGGTAATTCACATTGTATCCATGCTTTATCCATTTTATCTTTCTTGTGTAAAATGTTCCCTCTGTATGCAGCTCACTACGATTTGAAACAGACCAACACCAGTATTCATGAGCTGTGCAACCCCAGCAGAAACATGAGCACTTCAAAAATCCATCTTTTCTCCCCTTGGCCCTCTTGCACTTGTGTGCCACTTGACCCATGAACTCTTTTTTTCCCTTCATCTTGATTTTGTTTTATGTGCTGTGGTAAATCTCTGAAAAGCCCCTTAGATTTCTCTCTGTTGGTATCCAGCGCTGCTGTAGATTGTGAGAACAAGGATAAGGAGATGAATCGGGGCTTCAAATGACCGTTGCTTTCTTCTGCCCTCACTAAGTGTACAGCATGGCACAGTTTGTGAGTTAGCTCAACCCATTTCATGGCCATTTCCTGTTTACATGTTTCTGTGCTGTTTAGATGTGGAAAGCTGCTGTGGTCGTGTTCATAAATGCAGTGAAGTCATGATGGGGGTTTTTTCCCTCCATTTTAAAATTCAGTAGATTAAATCCATGGGAATCTCAGAGCCCTGTAGCTGTGAGCAATTATCGCTCAATGAATTTGATATTTTAAACATTTTCGGTGCTAGTCATGCCGGGTGGCTTTCATGTATTTTTTTTTCTTTTGGGTTTTGCCATGGGGTTGTCGTATTTTGTTCCACAATGAAAGTTCCCCTTCAACACAAACATTTCTGACTGTGATCACATTTCACACTTTCTCATCAATCAAGAAACAAGCATGTCTTTTGCTTTTTTTCTTCTTCTTGTTTTGCATAAGAGGTGGCACTGGAACAACTACGTCCAGTAAATGGCCTTATCCGAACACGCCTTCCGAATATTTCTAGCCACTTTTGCTTTTTGTCCTTTTCTCTTTAAGCTCTGCTTTTGAGTCTTTAAGAGAACTGAAAGCGCCCAGTTCACCCCAGCTCCTAGAGGTGAATGTATCTCCTCCTCTGCCCATCTTTTGTTATGCGCAGAAAATGTATTCCCCCCTCTCCGTTAGGGNGCCGTTCGAATATAATAGGGCAAAGCTTTACTGTTTCCTTGCCTCACACCAAAAACACCTCTGTTTTGTAAGAGCTTGACATTCAAGACACTTGCTTCCCAAGGGCCAGTTAAAGGGATACATTTGTCGCCCTAATAGGTTTACCTTTGTGTCAGTGAAGACTTTTCTTCATCTCATTTTTCCAGATATTAACCTCAAGGAAGTGGAATAAGGATGTTAGTGGCCGTTTTAGCCTTTTCAATGTGTGGTTTGCAATGGATATGTGCACATCCATCTTTTTTTTTTTTTTTTTTTTTTTTTTTTTTTTTTTTTACCATCCAATGATGATTTGTATATGTCATATTAGCTTTAGCTAGGTTTCTATTGTTTAAGCTTTTTTTCCAGCTGTAACCACACAATAGCACATGATCTTCCATACATTGCCAGACAAATAAGTTTGGGTTAACCTAAACGTTTGTCATGCTGGTTTATTTAGTTTTTGGTTTGTGGTCTCACATTCTTTCGACATGAGCAAAAATTAACCCGGGAAAAAGAACTTTTCAGAAACTTAGTTGGATTAGCTGCTTTGAGACATGCAGAAAGCCCCTCTTACAACCAAATTGCTGTGCTTGCTGTCATTATCCTGCTGGGCTCTTGAGAGCGTGATTGACAGCTCTTCAGCAGGCACCAGAAGGACTGATGGACGAGTAGCATTTCTGAGGTAATTACAAGGGCCTCATTCAGACAGAGCAGCAGGCTTAGAGAAAGACTGCAGGCCTGAGTGGAGGCCCTGGGCCCTGCAGTCTCACTGGTGCCATCATTGAAAAACACCAAACTAGTTCTTTTGGTTCTTCTCCTACTCACACTAGCAATTCAAAGACCCTGCCTTTTATTATCTTGCCAGCATTTTTTAGGTTTTCTGAATATTTAGGTTGTACAGTTGTGTGTGTGTGTGTGTGTGTGTGTGTGTGTGTGTGTGTGTGTGTGTGTGTGTGTGTGAAGACTTGGTTAAAGGTTAAATGTTTAAATGTCTCTATATTTGTGGAATGCGATTGTCCATGCACATCTGTCCGTGTTTGGGGGAGAGGGGCATTTTGGGGGTCTTACAGGGGATTAGCTTCCAGCAAAGAAGAGCTTTAAAGGTCGAAGTTCACAGACTGTCTTTGTCTTCATAGCGGAGACAATGTGGGGGATGGACAGCAAGTGTACATGCGTATGAGCGTGCGTGTGTGCGCGCGTGTGTGTGTGTGTGTGTAGGCTTTTGTTTATATGAATTGACCTCTGCCTTGAGTTTGATGTTGTCCGAAAGTATTTTGCTCGGGGGTTTCCATGTTACTGATCTTTTTTGTGCCCTCTCTTAGTAGAATTGTTTATCTTCACTTCTGTATTTTAACACACTTCTATGTCTTTTTCTCCCAGCTTTGGTTTGCGTTTGTAAATGGTTTCTCTGGACAGATCCTGTTTGAGCGTTGGTGCATTGGCCTATACAATGTGGTATGTGTGTGTCTGGCTCTCTCTTTATAGTTTTTAACATTTTATGGCAAACACTCCTGACAAGATTTTGTGGCATCAAATGTATCATTTACAGAAAAGACTATGCCAGAAAACATTGTGGCAAATTTTGTAAAAAGTCTCCACAAAGTCTCTTTTGCTCAGCAGGGCTTCATTTACTTGATTATAAATACAGTAATATTGTAAAATATCATTACAGTTGTGACTGTGACTCTGTTTAATTGTATTTTAAATTAGATTCAAATATGAATATTTTATTCTATTTATTTCCTATGATGCAAAGCTGAATCTTAAGCATCATTACACAGTCTTCAGTGTCACGTGATTCTTCATAAATCTTTCTGATTTGCTGCTCAAGAATTTATAAGATGCCTAATTTTTTTGCAAAGGATTCTTACATAGAATATAAATAAAAAGTAAAATATGAATACAAATTTTAAAAAGCATGTATTTAAAATAGAGATCTTTTATATGTCTTTATAAACATTTTCTCTCACTTTTGATCATTTTAATGTGTCCTTGCTGAGTAAAAGTATATGTA
>NC_056712.1:15444403-15444870 GCF_018831695.1 Puntigrus tetrazona
ATGTATATATATGTATATGTATATCTATGTATGTATGTATGTCATAGTTAGCTTAGCAACACGTCTGTTCCCGTCAGAATGTTTTAAATGAAGTTTATTTTTGGTTGTGCTTTGGTTAAATCCATACCATGTAATATACTGCAACACTTGGATGTTCATCTGTTTTTCAGATCTTTACTGCTCTTCCTCCATTCACACTGGGCATATTTGACCGGCCGTGCAGTCAACAGAACATGCTACGCTTCCCTCAGCTGTACCGCATCACACAGAACGCAGAAGGGTTTAACACTAAGGTACCAAGATTTCAGTAGCCAATACAAATGCGCCATTTCAATTACAAATTACTCATACCGACAGCAAATACCTTGAGACTCATTAATCTGTCTGCAGTGAGTGTAAGACTGTTATTATGATCATCATCCTGAGTTATAATTGATTATCCCAGTCTGATGTGGTTAACAACATCA
>NC_056712.1:15444928-15445579 GCF_018831695.1 Puntigrus tetrazona
CACACATGTAGACCACTCCAACTCAAGTGTGCAAACCGTTAAGTGTCTTTCATCGCACGTTTTGTTTCTTCAGACACTCCCTTTGACAACGGCAACAGTGTGGACTACCTGTTTGTAGGGAACATCGTCTACACGGTGAGTTGTCAGCAGTGGCATTTACTGCACCGTAGCTCCCTGCCAGTGAGAGGTCACACATCATTTCCTTGCTAGTGCTGTTATTCCGTTCGTCGGCCGCCAGTGTTTACACTGTAAACTTGTTAATGTCTCTTTACGCTGGCTATTCTTGAAAAACGTTCTTGCGAAATAATCCCACAACTCAGAGCAGAAACGACAGGAACTCTGAGGAAACTGATGAGAACCGACAAGACCGCTCACCGCTGGCATTTGTGGGCAGTTTACGACTAAAATTATGCATTTCAGGTCTACCGTTCTAACAGTCGTTTAACTTATTTATTGCTTTAAATGATTGGAATGGTTCATTTAGATTTTTTTTTGGCCTATAGTTTTTGTGGTCCTAACTATATTTTAAAAAAATGCATTACATTATTGTAACTTATTTAATTTTTTTATTTTTTTATCTATTATAATTTAGGGATACCCTTGGGATATATTGGTAGAAATATTCTGGTAAAACAAAATGTATTATTTATA
>NC_056712.1:15445679-15447332 GCF_018831695.1 Puntigrus tetrazona
TACAGACAACAGGCCCCAAAAACATATTTCATGCCACTTTTCGGCATCTAAATCCCTACAATTCCCTCCCCACTAGTCAATCAGTAAACTGTATTTCGCTTATAGCTCCGTGTTGTGCTCTTGGCTGTCCATTATAAAAATGAGGCCGTATGTATGTGTGCAACCCAGACTATTAAATACAGTACGTTGGGGTTTTTGGAGGCGATACTAGACTCTAGCCATTAAAACAGTAATGAATGAGTCCCATGGGGAGTGAAGTCTTTGTGTGCTGGTATTTCTTTTCTGTTCCTTGCAGGCTTGTGTGTGTGTGTGTGTGTGTGTGTGTGTGTGTGTGTGTGATTACTTTAAGGGCTAAATGTGTAATTGTGTTTTAAAGCAGTGTGTGTCGCTAGAGGCAATAGTAAGTCGATGCCT
Source organism: Puntigrus tetrazona (assembly GCF_018831695.1). Taxonomy (NCBI): domain Eukaryota; kingdom Metazoa; phylum Chordata; class Actinopteri; order Cypriniformes; family Cyprinidae; genus Puntigrus; species Puntigrus tetrazona. The sequence goes on from NC_056712.1 coordinate 15,446,094, forward strand.
GTGTGAAAGCCCTCATCTGTTTTTTTGTGTTGAAGCTGTACAGAACGTTTTACCAGGATGATGAGTGCATATCATTACTGTTATTTATGACTTTTTCTCTCTCTCTCTCCGTCTCTCTTCCTGGTGCAGTATGTAGTGGTAACTGTATGTCTGAAAGCCGGTATGGAGACCACAGCATGGACAAGGGTACGTCAGTCCCCATCCTCCTACACAAACACACACACATACACATACACACACTCCTCACCGCCTGTTATCTGGTAAAAAGGATGTCACTGATGTTATAGAATTGTAAAAGCAAAATTTAAATGACTTAAATTATTACAAAAATGTATATTAAAATTAGTTATTTTAAAATTTAAATTATTATAAAAGTTAGTTAATGCTAAAAAAGAGGAAAAATATCTGAATATCTTGTTTTCCTTAAACCATACTTAATTTTAATATATTTTTTAGAAAACAATTCAGTATTTTTTACATATTTGTACTGTGAAAAAGGGACAAAACTACTAAGAAAATAATTTTTTGCAGTCAGTGGTAGTGCTGTCTAATATTGCATATTACAAAGCATTTGTTATGTCTGAAATAAAAGACTGCAAATATTTAGTAATTTTGTTACTAAAAGTGTTTACTTAAATGAAGTATGTTTACGCTTAAAATAAAACAAATAAGAATGAAGTCACTTAATTTTATATAATTGTTTTTTGAGTAACTGTGTAAGAAAACGTTTTGCAATGTATCAAAGCAGCATTTGATGCATTAAATTTATTCCAAAGCATTTTTTTAATCCCAATTAAAAGGAGATCCCCACTATACAACACTTCACACTTGACATTATGCGTCTTATTCTATAGGAAGGTCATATATATTCTGGGAAGTGCTTTAGATAGATGGGGAGCATGCTGCTATGTCAGGACATTTCTGTGTCCCGCTGCGGTGTGTGTTGAGGAGACGTCGACACTCCTCGTCCGTTCAGCTGTCCTCACACCAGATCTTGTGATGAAGTAGAGCAGCCTTGGAATTCACATGGTTTCCATTACAGTTGAAGAAGTCTATATTCAGTGTGAAACTGACCATGACCTGTTTTCTCTTGTTCTAGTTTTCTCATCTGGCTGTATGGGGCAGCATGGTGCTCTGGATGTTGTTTTTTGCCGTCTATTCTGCAATCTGGCCAACCATTCCTATAGCACCGGATATGTTGGGCCAGGTGAGTGCAAATACACACACACACACACACAC
>NC_056712.1:15447347-15447868 GCF_018831695.1 Puntigrus tetrazona
GCAGCCCGGCGCCTGAATGACTTGCTTTCTGGGTGTTCTGTGTCAGATTTATGGCCCACCATCCCATTTTGCAGTCTCCCTGCACCTGCCACACAGTCACCCGAGCCCCAGGCTTTTACGGCCTACCCTGGAAGTGTTGACTCAAGCGGGTGGGCTGGTTTGTGCATCACTACAGACATCTGTGTGTGTTTTTGAATGAGAAATACTACAGAAACGGTTTTTGCCCTGTCCCCACAGTGACTTCGTAACCTACCAAGTCGCCTCGCTCTCTGTTGCTTACATAGGTACTAACTGAAATGGAACATGCTAAGTATTATAGGCCTCTAGCAATTTACAGTGTTTCAGATGTTTTACAAATAACCCCCTCCCCTAATGTAAATTGAATGGGACATTTGACTCGACTGATAGAGATTAGAGGTTCTAGCATGTTACTACACTTATCAATGTATCTTATGGTGTGACAGAACAATGTACAAAAAAAAAAACTAACATGGAAGATAAACCTCTCTCTCATTACTACA
>NC_056712.1:15447968-15455688 GCF_018831695.1 Puntigrus tetrazona
TTTCTTTCAAAAGTGACTCATTAGGGTGGAAAAAGATGCTTCAAATTGGGCCATTAAGCAGAGACGGGGAGGAAGGCTAGCGCAAACAGTAGACGATAGAGTTAGGTAAACAGGGTAATTGAACTCTCCCACAGGTCAAAGGTGACCCAGTCAGTCAACAACCGTTGCAAGGAGAGAGAAATCCAGCATTGATTGGGAGTTGCGTTGTTTGCAGAGCATTGATTTCAAATTGATGATCTGTTTATCTTTGTTTCAGGCTGGTAGGGTGATGCAGTGCTGGAGCTTCTGGCTGGGCCTGATACTGGTGCCAACAGCATGTTTACTCAAAGATGTGGTGTGGAATGCGTGAGTAATGTACCACACATATACATATCACTGTATGCATGGGAAAATACAGTGTGATTTGGCAATATATGTTACTCGCATAAACTCGCATATACACATATGTGTATGTCTGCATGCAGAGGACGGCGCACAGTGAGGAAGACTCTGCTGGAGGAGGTGCAGGAGCTGGAGGCTCGGGCTGTGGACCCTGGGGCGGCCGTCCTCAGAGATGCCAGCGGCCGCAGGTATGTTCCTGAGTATGCCTTGATGTAAACCAGCATATCCATCAACTCCCTTGTAATATCTCGTGTTGAATTACAAATTTAGATTCAGGCAAATGCATAATTGCTTTTTGTTGTGTTATTCTTAACAATTAAAGCTCAATAAAATGTATTGACAGTTAGTTACATTTTTACTTTCACTTCTACTTTTACATTTAGATATAATTTAATTGAATTAATTTACTAATACATTTTAATACACAAATACATTTATTTAATTATTAATATAAGCTTAGCAATGTTGAAAATACCCACTTTTTTATTTCCATTTTATTTGCTCGTTGCAAAAGGAAGCTCACTAGGATTTGGAGAGGACTGATTGTGTTTATGATTTGTTTATGTCTTTTGTCTTTGCATATTGTTTGTGGATGTGTGTTTGTGAAAGACACTTTGTTTGTGTTCGCTGTGATGCTCTAACCCCTGCCTGAACACCCANTTTTGGAGAGGACTGATTGTGTTTATGATTTGTTTATGTCTTTTGTCTTTGCATATTGTTTGTGAATTAGTTTGTGGATGCGTGTTTGTGAAAGACACTTTGTTTGTGTTCGCTGTGATGCTCTAACCCCTGCCTGAACACCCACAGACCCAATGCTGAAGATTCATAGACTCATACAGTCAAAGGCAGGCATGTGCAGGTAGAACCAGCTGCCCGAGTCTCTCTATAGGATGTGCAGTGACCTGTTTCCTCCTTCCCTTAACCTCCCTTTCATCACCATCATCATAATCATCTCACGACTTCCCTTTCACTTTTCTCTTTCACATTCTGCAATATCAGGCGGCCATGAGCTGGACAGGTTTGCCTAGCTATAAGCACTGGGTGTGTGTAGCTTCCTTAAGATCGTAGCTCTGTGCATGTGTTTGTTTTCAAACTGTGTGTTTGTGGTTTTGAGGCTGACTGCGTGGAGCGATCGCATGGATTTAACAGTTTATCCCAGAGATATTACTCTACATATTGCATTTGGTGTGCAGCCCTATATGAGACAGGAACTTGGCAGACAGACGTGTAGTCTCATGCAGTTTTTTTGTAATACCTTGGAGTGTTTCGTGGTCTTTAGGCCATTAATTTATGGCCAGGGAGTTGACAGAATGGACTTCTAATCAGAGGGATGTTGGCCGTAAGCCCTGTTTGCGTTTACCCTCTCATTCCCCCAGAGCAGAACACTTAACCTCATTTGTTTCAGTAAATATCCAGCTGTAAAAAACATAATGGTTGTAAGTCATCCTGAACGAGTGTAGAAATCCGCTGAATGATTAAACGTCAGCTTGAATTCGACATCACTGGATGGAGGTTGACGCAATTGAAGAGCGTATCCTAGGCGTTTACATTTAAAACTCTATTTACTAAGACCCCAACTAGCCCTGCCGGACAAAAGCGAAGTATTTTCCGAAGCGTGAGCCAAGCCTGGACTCGTACGTGAGGGACAGTTGGAGGAAAATAAGTTATTGAAAATTTGATTAATCAAAACAACTGTCTGATATCCCAAGGATTGTCCACGTTCCAGAGAAACGACAGAGGAAGAAAGAGCTCCGGTTACCAGCGAGCCTATGCGTCATTCCATCCTTTTATTTCTTTATTTATCCATTCATCATCCCCGTCTTTCAACCGATCATCTGTTTTGCAGACATAGTTTTCGTTGGCCCATGTTCTGCCATATCTCATATACTGTTGCCGAATTTTTTTACAACGCAGCCAAATGAATGCCACGTCCTTCCCAACGATAACAGTGCAAACAGTCCCCTCCGTAGCACAATATGAGTTCGAGCTGTAACCTTGAGAAGTTTGGCCTTCCTCCATAACAACTGGTTTTCGGATCACTCTTTCTTTTATGGATGAGGGGAAAGATCGCTTTCATCTGATTTACAGGGAAACATCGTAGACTGATTGTTCTACATGGAACGTGTTTATCAAAGACGGGGTCGGGCTCCTTTGATTTCTCATCATTTCAAAACTGGCCGCAAAATAGCATCGGATCCGGTTTCCAGAATTGAAATTTCGCCGTTTCATTCAGCGACCAGAGACTTCTTTATTGGCTGCATTAATTTTAGAATAAAGAGCTGTTGAATACTTCTCATATTGATCGGTTTTGTTTGAAAGCTTGAGGATTTAGTGCTGTGGAAATATTCGAGGAGATGTTTTTGGACTGCAGGCCTAAGTTTAATGTTGTTTAGGAGTGCTTTGGGAAGACGTTTCTAAGAATTGTCCGAGTATGTGAGCATAAATATGCGTTCTGCTCGAGTGAACCTCATTAAGAGTATCTGACATTCGCCAGGACGGCCAAGCGGCAGAGTAGAGGACTGTGTGTTATAGAAATGCATGTGATTTTGACCTCTAGCTGTCATGTGTGTAGAACATCAGCCAGTAATTGTTCTGTGATTGGTGGCTTAACCTGTCTGTCTCTGTCTGTCCAGTCTGAACGAGCGTGCCCATCTGCTGACACGAGTCTTTAGGAAAACGCCTTCTAGCGTGGGACGCTCAAACTCTGTGCAGCAGACCGTGTCACGTAAGTGCATGTTCCACACCCATTTTTACCCTTCACACCCACTGAGATCTGCAGAACCTGTACAACTGTAACTAATTATTATCAGTATTATATTATTAGTAATCTGCCTGTTGTCAGAGCTTTGAAAAATGAAAATAAAATATTAAATTAATCTGTCACTTTGAATAATCAGATAAATAAAGGTTTATATACAGAAAGGTTAATTTTCTGTATTTTATTAAGGGGAAAACAGTTTTCATGTAATCCATTTTTGAAGTTTACGGTTGGTTAAAAAAAAAAAACCTTTTTTTTTCTTCTCGCCAATATTGCATTTATATTTGATCACAAATACTGTAAAAACAGGAATATTGTCATATATTAGTACATATTTAAATAACGTCTTAATATAATTTTAAATATAGTTCAGTCTTGAAATTTAATTTTCAGATTTAATTTATTTGCCTTTGTCATCATAATACAAAGTATTCAGTGTCACATCATCCTTCAGAAGTCATTCTAATATACTGATATGATGCTCAATATGCAATTTCTTTTATTATTATTGTTGAAAACAGTTATGCTGCTTAATATTTTTGTGGAAACAATGACACATTTTTTGCAGAAAAAAAAGAAAAAAAAAACATGAACATTTCGGCCCTTAAGCCTTTTTAAATGCATTTTTAAGACCCACTGCCACCCTAATATGAAGAATAACATTTTTGGGGGGAAAATAATTGTGGTATATCGACAGTACAGCTGGACAGTTTGTGCTTTAATTACGACGCACACAAATATCCCCATAATACAGGCAATTTTTTTTCTCTCTCTTCCAACAGATGGATATGCGTTCTCGCAGGAGGAGCATGGCGTGGTGTCGCAGTCCCAGGTTGTTCGCTCCTACGACACCACCCGTCAGCGGCCCAGTCTGTAGCTGTAGCCATGGCGACAGCTGGTAGAGACTTTAACGACACACCTGTGCTGGGTGATCCTGCTGTGGCCTTTAAGCTGAACTAAACTGAACTGGGCACAGCTAGCGCAACACCCGGCCGAGCTACATAACACACCGCCTCCCGACCAGGGAGTGGATTTACAGGAAACGGAGGGTTGGGGGTGGGCGGGCATATTCTCACATGGAAACAGACAGCCGAAATGCACTACACACGAACGGACAGGAGAAAGGAGCCAGGTAGCATTCAGAAGAGGATGCCAAAAGAGACAATGGTATCACTATCACGAGTCACAAGACTGCTTCATTTGGTTCGACATGGTGCGGGTGCGTGTTTGCATCTGCGCTTTCGTGTATGTGAGCGTATATATTGAGAAGGATGTGCATATGTGCTCTTATCCGTTGTGTGTGTGACGGTTGTGGGGCGGCTGTTGCGCTACTCTGTGTGTCTGCATGTGCGTGTGTTTTTGTTGAGTCCTAGCGTTTGCGTCTCCAGAGATGGGAGTTTGGCGTATCCGTCCTCACCACGGCGAAGCAGGAGGGGAGGCCACTCTAAACAAACACAAAACAGCCACCCACATGCATACACTCTTTTTGGAGGAATGCCCATTGCTGACCTGAGATGGGGGAGGTGTGGCTTACAGATGCCGCAGACACACGCATGCACCCACACGCATGCACCGTTCCCATCCAGCGAGGCTGCCAAAACACACAGCGATTCCTCTGAGGCGGAACCCCCACCCTGCCGCATGGAGCTTCCCAGCTTACCACACACACACAAATACACCTTCTCTCGCTCTCTGTCTCACCTAATCTTCTACTTAATGGCGGCCTCTGTATCTTAGAGCTCATGTTCTCTCCGTCTGCTCTCTGTCTTTGATTCTCTCTCTTTTTCCAGATCGGTAATCTCCATGTCTCCTTGTTCTCTTGGTCTAGTTATCCTTTCATTCCCTCTCTGTTCCAGTCGGTGGCTGCTGTGGATCACAGCTGTAGCTTTTGCTTTTGTCCGCTTTTACTCGACCTGTCGGGTTTCTGGACTGTTTTGTCAAATAAACTGGACTTGTGACTCTGTGTCATTCTCTTTTTAAGCCTAGATTTTGTCCTGTTATTGTTGGCCTTTAAATACGAGTCATTTCAGACCCAAAATATTATTGTTCAGTTTTAAGTTTCGCACTCAAGTCGCTCCAAACTTTCTTCTGTGGAACCAAATAAAAATATGGTAAGGCTGTTTGCAGGATTTTAAAATCAAATGTAAGACACTTAAAAAACCTACACAAGTAACATTAATACCACATGAGCAGGGATGGGCAATGGTAACATATTAAATCTCTAAATGAATGTAAAGAACATGATTTATATGTTGAGATACAGGTTTTCACAGAGATAAAAAATACATTTTAGCTATTTTTATGAAAATAGGTGAGTCAAAAGTATATATTAACAAGAATAATTATCAATTACATTAATATACAGTAACATGAATATATCTAAGTGTCTTTAAAATATGGGTAGATTTTGCACATTAGTCTGAACAAAAACAGCAGAAAATCAAATTCTTCCTCCAGAGTTTAGCCTGAGTCTCCTTCCATTTCTAACAACTGTTGATAATGGTTGAGATCACAATAGGGTTGTAATATTATCTCAATTGTGAGTAGGATGCGTTTCATGCAAGATTTTGTTACTGGACAACCTTGGAATAAATTAGTGGTGAGGAGACTTCCTGGAAAAACAAGATTGTTAAAAGGTATGCTGTTAATTCACTGCTAACTCAGGAGGAGGTTTCGACACTGCAAGGTCATTGGAAGATTTTGACCTATTTAAAAGAACGATTTAATATTTAAAAACGTCTCACACTTCAGAGATTGGCAGCTGCAGTTCACTGAGTCTTGTTGACCCAACTCTCACTCGCGAATTCGAAACTGGTTTGTGAATCTTTTGATTTTGACCAGTTGAAAAGAACCGGTTCAAATGAGTCAATTGTTCGTGATATAGAGATCGCATGGAGATTCTCCTGGCTTGAGTTTAACTAATTGATTCAAATTCAGTTATAGGTAAATTATGTAAAAATGTTATTCATTCTATTATGTTTTAACTCCGTACATTCGTCATGTTTTTAGGGATTACCAAACTTGTGTGAAAACAGGCTCAGCAAGAGAAATCGTTGTAAAATTACTGAGCTAAAAGATGAGCTTAGCGTGATTTGGCCAACTTACATGCCGTCTTTATTAAAATGAAAGCCAACATTCATTAGAAGGCTTATAACTGGAGTCTGATTTGTGCTTTTTTCCTGCCGGGTTTGTTTGAAGTGCACTACAGAGCTGAGTCAGAGTTACAGGTTAGGAAATGAGCTGAGGTGGAGTGTTATTTTAAGATTAAAAACAGGAAAGAAAAGAGAGTACTGACACATTTACAGAATATGTAGATATTACCTTATTTAAACCCCGAATCATTCAATTTGCCACAGAACACATAAGTGCTTTGAAAACAGAAACTCTAGGTATGTGAAGGATGAGCCAAGCAGATGTGTTGTTAATTAACTATGGATGCGTCAAATGGATATTTATAATACATTTTTTAAATAATAATCCCATAAGAGTTATTGTAAGTGTTAATGTAACTGTAAGGGTGTGTGTGACCCTGTAAACCCCATCAGTCCCATGATCCCTCACTGCTAAGAAGTCCACACCCACGTCTCTGAATATGAGCCAGCTCTGTCCAGCTCCACTGCCTCCAATATGGGGAATCCATTCCTGTTCCACCTCAGCAGGAACCACATGGATCCGTTTCAACTCTGTCCAATGACTCCCCAAACGTTAGTCTGACCCTAAAGTTTCCATATATACATGCCAAGAACACAGGCAGACCTAACTAACTTCAATTATTGTGGGTTTTGTTTGTATATTACAGTTGCAGCAATTGTCTGGGTGGAAAGTGTGACTAGTTATGTGTGCAGTTAAGTGTGTTTAAAGGCTCTTGTTTAAAGAGTTTTTATACTGGCAAGTTGAAGCATTAAAAAAACTATTTGTGTAACTTTCGGGTAATATTTATATAGATTTAAATCCTTTCTCATATGTGCAAAACAAATATTATTAACTACACACAACTGTCATTTGGTTATATATTACTTGCAGATTTTTTTAGTGGATGTGTATGTCACATACATATTGCCAAAAGTATTGGCTCACCAATCCAAATAATCAGAATCAGGTGTTCCAATCACTTCCATGGCCACAGGTGTATAAAATCGAGCACCTGGGCATGCAGACTGGTTTTTGTTTTTGTTTTTTTATTTACAAACATTTGTGAAAGAATGGGTCGATCTCAGGAGCTCAGTGAATAGGATGCCACCTGTGCAACAAATCCAGTAGTGATATTTTCCACAGTCAGCTGTCAGCTGTATTATAAGAACGTTGAAGCATTTGGAACGACAGCAACTCAGCTACAAAGTGGTAGGCCACGTAAACTGATGGAGCAGGGTCAACGGATGCTAAAGCGAATAGTGCAAAGAGGTCGCCAACTTTCTGCAGAGTCAATCGCTGCAGACCTCCAAACTTCATGTGAAAGAGATTAGCTCAAGAACAGTGCGCTGAGAGCTTCATGGAATGGGTTTCCATGGTTGAGCAGCTGCATCCAAGCCATACATCACCAAGTGCAATGCAAAGCGTCGGATGCAGTGGTGTAAAGCACGC
>NC_056712.1:15455788-15457592 GCF_018831695.1 Puntigrus tetrazona
CTGTATTGTTTTGTTTTTTGATAATCTGTTTTACTCAGGTGTACATCAAAATATCAAAAAAAGATCCATTCCTACTTCTGTTTCCTTGAGACTTGAGAAAGTGACTTCTGGGCTTTTGTATTAAATCAAAAGAAATTCTTAGAGGAAAGGCAAAACCCTCTGACAAATTGCATTCACATGCCTTATGTCTGTCTCAAATAAATGCAACTACGACTATCAGCAGCGTTCAGGTAGCCTAGTATAATTATTGTTATTAATGAGGTTAGAGTAAGTAGTGATGTGTTTGTGTGTTATTTACATCACAAGTGCATTAAAAGTAAACAAGATGTTTCAAAAAGATCAGTTGTTGATTCATATTAAGACAAATGGCAATAGTTTTTCTCTGATTTCGGTCCTTCAGTTATAATGGCTATGTGGTATTACTTATCTTCCTTTCTTTCTTTTTTATTTTTAGGATAAGCATGAACGTTACCTTCTGCTGTTTCCTCATGTTTTACTCATCCTGTCTGCCAGTCCAAGGATGAGCGGCTTCATCTACCAGGTCAGAAACCAGCCGCTGTCAGAACTGATTACTACACAGCCAAATAATTCTCACTGTCCTCGCTCCACCAGCCTCCAAAATCCACTCAAACCACAGCTTTTCAAACATTAAAATGGCACTTCCGGCTCTAGCACAAAGAGAAAACGTCTGCTTTGTTTCTCTCAGGGCAAGCTGCCTTTGAGCGGGATGACGGTGACCCCATTAGAAGACTGTGAAAGTCATAAAAATGCTTTTGAGCTCTCAGGTAAGGAGAAACTGACTCACATCTTTTGTGCTCGGGACACAGTCAAGTGTTTTTGATTATTCTTAGTCATTCATTGACCTTCCATCCAACAGGAAGCATGTTTGAGAGACTTCAGGTGATCTGCTATAACAAGCAAGATCTGCAGGACTGGCTCGAGCATCTGAACCGACAGACCAAGCACACCACCATGGCGGCTCCCAGCATGAAACCCCTCACGGTTCCCTGCCACACAGTAAGTCGCCTGTTAGAAATCCACACGTATACTCCTGGTTACACAGACGAGGCTTAAACCTAGTCCTAGACCAAGATGTAAATCTGAGCAACTAGATATCTCGAATATCTTAAATCATGTCAGTGTCTTTATTTTGTCTTAGTGTGTTTCTCTCTATAATACATGTTTATAAAAAATATTTAAATTTCCTAAATTAACTATGGCCTAATCCTGGTTTAGACTAAGCCCTGTGTATGAAACTGGGGGACAGCATTTAAAGGGACGGTTCACCCAGAAAATTACCTCATGGTTTACCCACTCTAAGGGCATCCTAAGTGTAAATGAGTTTCATCTTTCAGACAAATACAATTAGAGTTATATAAAAACATTTTCTGGCTCTTCCAGGCTTTATAATGGCAGTGTGTGTTGATATTCTATAGTTTAATAGTAGTCCAACAAAGCACATTCACCCATCATAAAAAAAGTGCTTCTCATGGCTCATGAAGATTTATAAAGGCCTCCTGAAGTGAATTGATGCTTTTTTGTAAGAACAATATACCTATTTAAAACTTTAGAAACTCTTTGCTTCCTTTGCTTCTGTAAACAAAACGTGTTTCTCACGAGACTATCATATTTTAATCAGAGCTTACACCATGCCTACTTTCTACATCATCTGCATTGATTTGCCTTACGAGGCCTTTATTAACAACCTGGACCCATGTAGAATTAATGCACTTTTTTGGACATGTACTGGTCTATATCAATGCCTGTTTACTGCCATTATAAATCTTTATAAATACTTTTTTTA
>NC_056712.1:15457692-15460172 GCF_018831695.1 Puntigrus tetrazona
GGTGTGTTTTTTTTTTTTTTTTTAATGCTGCTCGTATGAGCTGTTTTTATAGCCGCGGGCAGCATTGGAGCTTACATTAACAAGCAGACAGCATGTGCACTTGAGTTATTAAAGCAATCGTTCAACCGAAAATGAAAATTGGCACTTTGCTCGCTTGCTTTTTTAACTCGTGAAACACAAAGTAAGGAAGTTCTTATGTAGATATTTTACATAAAGATCATCTGGTAAAATCCAGAAAGGACTGAATAAATCACTAGAAAAGTAATCAATGTGATTTTGTATGCTACATTCCATGTCTTCTAAAGCCATTTTTATAGCTCTTCTGTATCACTTTATTTACTGACTCTGTTCCAAATCCTATTGACTTCTTGGTCTGGTTGCAGCGGTTATTGAGTTAACAGAATAAAGGGAATATTATCCCTATATAAAATATTAAAATGGGTGGGTTTTTTTTTAACAAGCATGTGTTAACTTAATAAAATGTGACAGTAAAGATGTTTTAAATGTTGCATTGTTATTTTCAGCTTCACAGCTGTTTTTAACATTTAGCCGCAAATCAGCATATTAGATTGGTACTAATTTCCACACAAAACTTGTAATTTAAAGGAACAGTTTAAATAATTTTGACCAAATAATTTATTACCCCCAAGCCATTCAGGATGTATAGTGTATATAACTTCCTTCTTTCAGACGAACACAATCTGAGTTTTAACATTTTTTTTATCCTGGCTTCCGAGCTTAGTGATGCTGGTGGATAGTGGCCGTTATTTTAAAGCTCCATAAGTCGCATATATCCATCATAAAACTAACCTATATGCCTTCCGCTTTTGTCTTCTAAAGCAGATTGATGGGTTTTTATAAGATTAGTCACTATCCACCGGCATTATGGCTTGGTGGTGAGTCAATTATACTCATAATATTAATTTTTGGGGCAAACTCTTCCTTTAAGGAAGCATGCTTGAACCGTTGCAGCATTGTTGTTGTGTCTTCTATCTTGCTGACCGTGTTTTGTTTGTCTTTGTAGGTGGGACAATAGACCGCACCATGGTGTTCTGCAGTAGTGCACAGGAGCTGCTGGAGTGGTTGGAAAATCTTCACCCTTACACCAAGCTAGGAAGTCCAGTCGGAACAATATTTAAGGTAATTAAATTTTTTTTTATATTTATGTTTCTCAGTTTGATGACCGCCTACAGGTGAATCTTTAACTTCTTGTGTATTTCGCATGAACAGAGTGTTGAGGTAAAGCCTACACCTATGGCTGGCACACCGTCCCACCACTTGCACGGTTTCGGTACTGCTGTGGCTAACCGAGGCCCTCTTGAACCCCCCAAGATCACCAAGCCATGGTCCTTGAGTTGTCTGAGACCAGCACCGCCCCTCAAGCCCTCCGCGGCGCTAGGATATAAAGAGGTACGCTTTCTGGAAAACAGTCATAAGAGATCTTGAGTGGGAGCGTAATTTACCTTTGTGTGTTCTTGGTGGTCCTAACAGGAAACCGATGCACACAGAGCTACTCTGACTGTTTTCTTCATCGCCTTCACCACAAGTTGCGGTGGAGGTGTTGTTATATCAGATTTAAGTGGAATGTTTAGTGGTCTGTAAGCTGCAAATTAGCTAACTCTACCCAAAGCCCACTCAAACATCTTATTAATGTGCATGGCCTCTTTGCCAAGGGTGTAAGTCACGACCATGAAATGCATGTGAAATTTTCTGTTTCTCTGCAACAATTAATGTTCACCTCTCACTGATCTTTCCATCATATTCCTGTCAGGCCGTTCTTTTATTCTCATACACATCTTCATTCTCTCTCCATTTTCTGCTTCTTTAGAGGATGTCTTATATCCTGAAGGTAAGAGTAGATGTGTGTCTGTGTGTTTTGTGTGAGTACGTGTGTCTGTGTGCTCGGCTAGCACCGGTGTTGCACGCTGGATCCATGCTCATCTGTCTTTTTCTCTTCAATTCTGTGGAGAGCCGCCCATTTCCGGTGTTGTTTGCGGTAGTATCTTCTACTCCCTCTCCAGTGATCTCTGCTTAAGACGCATTCATTCGAAATCTGTGATCTTATGCTACGTTTTTATTAATAGAGAAGGGAGTTCAGATACAATGGCAAAATGTTGGCAGGCAGTAAACAATGCACTGAATCATATCCTGCTTCTCAACCTTCAAAGCTTATCGTTTTTAATCAATATACCCACAAACCCAACCAAGCCTTTTCCTGCATGAAAAAAACTGCTGTCATATTTACAAAGATGGTGTGATACTTATACAACCAAAAACAACAAAGGTGTACACATGCGTACAGTATAAAGAAATGTTGGGCTTCAATTTGATCAAAATCAGTCAAAACATAAACATTTTATTAAATGTGAGTATTTAATCAAATTTGTTGAGAAATCCCTAAGTATATTATATTAGTGTGGCAGACAATTGGCTTTAGAAGTTAATGCTATTTTTTTGTAATTATTGATCTGAGTAAACAT
>NC_056712.1:15460272-15464132 GCF_018831695.1 Puntigrus tetrazona
TTTAAAAGCTGTTAAAAAATGTGCCTCACAAGCCCTGGTTTGTGTTCTTTCTTACATTCTGTCCAGCTGTTTCGAAGCGCAACGGTTCTTCTGCAAACAGCTCTTTACTCATTTCATGCTGCTTGCTCTCGACAAGTGTGGTAGCAGACTCGCAAAAACCTGCTTGCCGTATGGTGGTACTGTACTTGACGCTTCACTTGTTCTGATGGTAGCAAGAGTTTTCATTGTGTAAGACGGTATGATTAGATGCTTTGTTTTTAAGTAATTGTATTAAGTTTGTGCCCATACGTGCTACTAACAAATAGAATGTAATAGGAAGTGGAACAATAGGAACAAATAAGGTGTTTTGATATGTGGGCATTTAATAAACTGTATTATGAGAAAGCTATATTTCCCGTTTTAGTTTTTAACTAGATTTGTAACTAAATATAAATCAATTGAAGATATCAAGAGTGGAGATTTCTTCATATTGGAAAAACATAACCACAGTATTTGGTTCTTTATTTGGCAATATTCTAATAACCTGCAGCAGTTATCCAGGGATATAAAATAAATATAACTGGGATAGTGAATTGTCCTGCAGACTGTCTCAAGAGATTCAGAAGGGATCAAGGCATACGGTATCTGTTGCCAGAGTTACTGAAGTGTTAAAAACATGACTTTTATCGTTACAGTCAAGAATGTACCCAAACCCGTACATTTAATTGCTTCCAACTTATTTGGCCATTCAAGAAACACTGTTTCACATCTTAAAATCCAGATATCACTAGAGTTCAGAAAATAATTTTATACCTGCGCAATGAACCTGTTAAATGCATTTGTGTTGTCTACCGATAAGCTAAATTTAGATGAGCAAAAGAATCAGTATCTGCCAAGTAGCTGTTTATATAAATGGGAAAATGACTCATAATGCAGGGTGAGGTGACGCTGCTTACATTGCCATAAGAAGGAATATTATTTTCCAATCATGCTGCGTGATTCTGTCTTTTGTCCCAGTATTCTGAGCAACAACTACCGCATAGCATAATGGCACGTTTTCGTTTAAAGGCTAAATAGACTTCTCATAAGCCAGGTCTTTCCGCTAGATTTCACGTCATTTTCCAGGCTAAATGTCTGTCTCAACAAACTTGGAGAACTATTCAGCCAAGACGTGAATTCATTGTTCCTCATATTCCGCTAATATTTGTCGATTCAAATGATTATTATACATTCATTTCACGAACGAGCGATTCATTAGTGAAAAATATTCTGTGCATGTGCACGCTTGGCTTCAGGTATTTCCACCATTTACTTTCGGTTTGATGTCATGAGTAAAACACAAAAAAACTGAAAACGCCATTTACGCCAAACGCCATTCAATACAGTCTTGGTCGAACAACTTTCAGTAGCATTTTTACTTCTTCTGCTTTACGGATTCTCACTAAAACTGTGACTGAACTGACTGGTTATCGGTGGCAAATTAGTTATTCTTATTTAATAAAGCTGCCCACGTAACTTGTTTTACGGCCGTCATTTAAACAATTCAGTCAAGTCAAAATAAATGTAAATAAAGCTTTAATAAAGCTTTCATTCTGGAAGAGTCCAATTTAGATGACTCACTCCGCTGTGACAAAAAAAGGTGGCGGCAGCCCTGTGACACTGCTGTGACAGTCAACAAATGACTCAGACTGCAATAATTAGTTCACAAACAGACAGGGGTCTCTCATCTGCAAATTGTTTTCCTTCATTAGTCCCTGGTAATGTGCTGTTAAATCATCCTGAATGGCGTCATAACTTATATAAGCTATCGTTTATTGACCTAATTTCTTCAGGATTTGAAGTCACATTAAAGTCCCCTAGCTGTGGTTTTGTGGNCTGTTAAATCATCCTGAATGGCGTCATAACTTATATAAGCTATCGTTTATTGACCTAATTTCTCAGCATCCTCGTTCAGGATTTGAAGTCACATTAAAGTCCCCTAGCTGTGGTTTTGTGCTTTAATTCAGAGCTCAGCAGACTGTTACTTTATTAACACCAGACTGTTTCCTCAGGACTCTAGTAAAAGCCCCAGACCCAGACCCAAGTTCCTCCCAAAGAGAAAAACGGAGAGAAAACCATCAGATGATGAGTTCCTGCTCAGAAAAAGTAGGTGTATTAAAACGATAAATAACGTTTAATTGTGCTTTCAGATTTTTTTTTTTACAAAAATAGTGTGGTGGTAGAATTGTGAGGGTTCGAAAATAAACGAAACGGTAGCTTTGCCGAAATATATTTAACCTTCAATCAAAAAGAAATACAGATGCATAATAAATTGGTGGACCATCACTGTGAAATGTTATTTCTGTCACATGCAGGCACTGCGGCTCTGGAGGAGGATGCACAGATACTCAAAGTGATTGAGGCCTACTGCACCGGAGCCAGTCTCCACCAGTCCACCACGGGTAGACCTGCCTGTCAGACGTACTGTATAACTAAGATATAATACAGTTTAACAGTGTGATTTCATTAGAAGACTTAATTTGTTTGCACAGCTGTTCGTAAGGAGTGCATCCCCCAGGTTCTGCTTCCAGAGGAAGAGAAGATTATTGTTGAGGAGATCAAGAGCAATGGCCAGACGATCATTGAGGAAAAGTATGTTCAGTTGCCCGATATTTTAGAATTACTTGAAGATTAAGAAAAATTCTTATATTGTTATTTGCCTTATTAGTATTATAGAAGTGGTAAATGTGCCTTCCATTTGTTATTTTAATTTTATGTTAGAAACTACTATAAAATAGAAGTTGAATTAAAAAAAACAAGGTAATAAGATTACGGTTGCATTTAGTAAAAAATGGAAATATTAGGATTACAGAGGTTTCATATAAGTAATGAATAATTGGAGACAGGCCACTGAAGTCTTAAAAAATAATGATCCGAGATGATGCGGCCATGATGTTAAGTGTCTCTACTAATAGCAGAACTGTAAATTCAAATAAAATCAGCAGAGCGGTGGAATTTGTCATTTTAATCTTATTGTTAATATGTTATTTGTTAGGTCATTGTCATTGAAGGTTATGGTTATTTTCCTGAAATTAATGAAATCATTTAGCAGACTGAGATGTTGAAGCAGAATTTTTTTTTTTATATTTTATATTGCGCATCAAATAGTTTATATTCTGCATCATATACATAACTGCTTTGGATAATATTACTTTTACTTGACTTTATTTACATATGGGTCCTTTAAAGAATCCAAATGCAATCAGGTTACATTACTTTAAATATTTTTGTTTATTAGGTTATTTGTAACTGTAATATAATACACAAAGTAACCCTCCTAAGCACGACTAAAAATAGTGTGGAATTGTATATATATGTTTTTTTATTATTATTATTAGTTGCCTATAAATAGTACAGATCTTAACTTGCTCTATATATACTTAACAGTTGCAAAATTCCCTTTTGAATATTTTCTTATTTTACTGCTTTGCAGAAGCCTTGTCGATGCTGTTTATGCTCTAAAAGATGAAGTCCATGAATTAAAAAAGGTAAGATATGTTTATGTCATTATACCCCTGTTGTTGGCCTGAACCATCACATGCATCGGGCTGTAATCATCTGATGTNCTCTAAAAGATGAAGTCCATGAATTAAAAAAGGTAAGATATGTTTATGTCATTATACCCCTGTGTTGGCCTGAACCATCACATGCATCGGGCTGTAATCATCTGATGCCATGTGTTTGTGAATGCAGGAGAATAAATGGATGAAGCAATGTCTGGAAGAGGAACAGAAGTCCCGCAAGGAGCTAGAGCGTATAGTCAGAAAGTTGGCCAAGCAAAAGAATGACTGTTCCTGGGATGAAGGAGGTCACTAAAAACACTCTGGACACTCGCCTGTTTC
>NC_056712.1:15464137-15468906 GCF_018831695.1 Puntigrus tetrazona
GTTTTTTTTTTTTTCCCCATCACATTACACACTGAACGTTGCTTTTGGAAAGTCACCGTGCTGGGGATTTTCAGCCATTTCTCTTCAAATGTTTTTTAAGGACATGATGCGATAAGAAGATCAAATCTGTGATTAGCGATTATTTATCTTGCCATGCTGAAGAATATCACTGTGCGGTTAACTTTCACGCTCCTGTGACGTGACGTTCTGAGAACAAACCGGCAACTGTTCTAGAAGACCAAGTGAACTGCTTCTTAAGTGTTTCGCGATTCGTGATCCTGTCCATTTTTCGTTCCGGGTTCACTCCACTCCAACGAGAATCGCCACAGAAAAGATGGTGGAATCTGTTGCGTTTGAACTGAACAAATATCTGCCTCACTTTATGACTGTTACTGGTTATGGACAAAAGTAGAAATCCGATGACATTCAGCCCATGAACCGCATTCCGCTGTCGCACAAGTGAAAATATTCTGTTTATGGCGTAAGAGAAGATGCTTGTGGCTGAACATTGCAGGATTCCACTATATCCACAAGTATTGCTCTTTTTAGACCTGTTTCTGCTTTTATAATGTGAAAACGCTTGCTTTTAGGTCACAAATGAACAAAATTTAGATTTGTGGTTTGCACCTGATTGACATGAGATGCCCTACTTGCCATCTTGAAATGAGTTTGGTTTTTCCTTTTAGTTCGAAGGCTTTGAATGAAATGCCTGTAATGCGTCATTGGACCGTAGGTTTAGATTCAGTTTATTCCAAATATGTGTTACCCTGACAGTCACTCACATCAGCAATGGGTACACAGTATTTCTAAAACAGCCATTATAATACTACATAATCATGCTTCTGATAATCATCGCTAGTTTAAAGCTATCAGGGATATAGTTGTCAGAATTAGGTTTATAATACTATACTAATACTATACATTATATAAATGTATGTATATCGTATATACAGTATAAATATGTGTATATATATGGCAAAAGGAACCTTTTTTAATAACAAAAATACAGTAGGAAACTTCATTCTCTTTTTTTCAGAGGCTTGAAACAATGTATCTTAAACCAAAAAAATCCAGTATGTTTACAGGTTTGGTACTAAAAGTCCTTTTAGGGCTCGAAAACCAAGTGTACATGGAAACATACGGTACTTTAGGCACTGATGTTTGTTTCTCACTTACCATATATTTGAGGCGCAGATTAGAGTGACAAACAAATGTGTTTAAAACCTAATATTTAATTTTTTTTCCGAACTCCCCATCAGCAATATATGGAAGCCCGTTTTCGCAACTAAATAAAAAAAATAGGTTATTGCTGCTTTTCCTCTCACAGTTCTCCCATTTTTTTTCTCAGAATTGCATGATACAAACTCACAATTCTGAGTTTTCTTTTCTTCTATTTTCTCAGAATTGTGAGATATGAACTAGGAAAAAAAAAGACTGTTATGTTTTCAGAATTGTAAAATTAAAAAGTCGCAAAAACTTTTTTTTTTTTTTTTTTTTTAATTTAGTAAAAAATTTAAATTCTGAAAAGGGCTTCCATAGCAATAAACCTTAGGCTTGTGGCATATTTAATTTTTGACAGGAATGAAATGGAAGCTGTGATGGATAGAAGTACAGTGCATTTAGTGCAATAACGTACGATTGGTTTAGCTCGCATAACATCTTTCCCGAAGAAATTTACGTTTTGAGAAGTCCGTAACGTAGGAGCTTTGTGTAGCGGACGGCGTGGTAAAGACAGTACGTCTCTATCCCTCACAGACTTGTTTTCATCCGCCTTAAATTTAATACAGCATCTAATCTAAATAAAGTCTATTACAGTGGAGGTGTATTTTCTTACTCCTTCGTATTCTGTCATAGCTGCGCATGGTACGCGCGGTACCTTTTATTTTCTCGAACTCTTGCTATTTGAACAGTAACCAGTTACATCAAATGATTACGCAGGCAGTTACACAAATGACACCGTGTCTGGAGTGCTAAACCTTTCAATATTACCGATCTTAACCGTGACTGACCTTTTCATTCGATGTGAAAATCATAAGCCGTTAGGATATGCATGCAAAGAACTGTAAAGCTGAGCAAAACTTGGGTGGGGAGTTTTTTTTTTGTTATTTTTTATGTTTTTAAACCCACCAGCAGTCACCTCCGGAGCATTGCTGTGGCAATTCAATGCAATACGCGACTGGTTTGTTGTTACAATTGCTGTGCAAGAGCCAGTTTTTCTCTTGGAAGGAGTATACGGTATAATATATTCTTCCGATTAGGCAATAAGATGTGCTCTGAGGTGCACACCATATAATGCTGTTACTGTGGTACTGTGTGTAAATCTGTTTCATGTTCGTGTGCGTGTTTGCTCTCCCAGCAATTAACCCTGCATGCCATGTGTTACACATAGCCTTAAATATTATTTTAAAGTGTTAACCCTGATTGTATTGTTGTTGTTGTTGTTGCTGTTGTTAAGGAAACTCCTGAAGTTTTAAAACTTCTTTGACATCTGCAGCTGTAAATGTTATATTTCTGATTGTGTGTGTGTGTGTGTGTGTGTGTGTGTGTGTGTGTGTGTGTGTGTGTGTGTGTGTGTGTGTTTGCGTAATATGGAAAAGATTGAACTGATCAGTAAGTTATGCTAGTATATATACTATTAGCGCTAGGTGGTACTGATCTCACTGAAAGGAAAGTTACTTTGTCGTGTCATGAATGTGTCTGGGGGGAGAAAATGGAGAAAAAAAAAGAAAAGAATAGCACTTTCAGGAGATCATAAATGAGGGTTGAAGAATGTCCACGTTTCCTTTTAAAAGTGCCCATGTCTGCAGAACACAAGTTTTACTTTTTGCGGAGCTGATCTATGCAATATAAAGGCTATATATATAATTTTGTTTTTTGTTCCTAGTGCTTGTGTTTTTATTTTGTCCTCATTTCAATATGGATTTCTTTTAATAAAATAACATCATGTTAATAAGCTATACGTTTGATTTCATTTGGATCCTGCGAAATTCAGTGTGTTTTCAGTACGGTGTGTTAAGTAGATAGGCTCGAGAGAGAGAGAGAGAGAGAGAGAGAGAGAGAGAGAGAGAGAGACAGTTCAGTAGGCTGACAACTTCCTGTAAGCAGAGGCATCCGCGTAGCTCAAACGGGCACGCTTTTGTCACCTAAAACTCACTGTTTCCATGGAGGAGGATGGAATGCTGTAAAATAGGCACAAGCTGTAGTCGGTTCAGGGTCGTATTATAAGACTGAAGTTAAAAACAGAACTGGTAGGCTTGTGATTCTTTTCTCTTCGAATTCATCCTACACAGTAATTTCCAAACTTTAAGATTAGAGCGTCTCACAATCTACTATGTTAGGAAACACTTACACATCTCATGAGCGCTTGGAAACATTCGTAATATAAAAAACGAGGAATAGTATAATAGTGGGAGGGGGGGGCAGTTTGGGCGCTTTTATTCAAATTGCGGTTATTTTGATAGTCCACTTTATACATTCTACTAAGTAACTTTGCAACTACGTCAGTTAGTATTAGTAAACTGTCTGCTTAATCATTTCTAACACTTTATTTTAATGGGTCTACAACATAATAACTATCAGAAACTTTGCAAGTGTATGTTAATTTATTCTACTAGCCCCATACAGTCTACTCTGAGAGTTAATAGACATAAAAATGAATGTGAATCAGTTGACGTGGTTACAAAGTTACTTGTAGTTATGTTTAAAGTGGACTATCAAAATAAAATGCAACCAGAGTTACCAGTATGTAACCAACATAATATANTTTTTTAAGTACTAGGAATCAACCATAAATTACAATTGTCGAGCTTATTCTAATATAAATATCTTTATTATTAGAGCAATGGTTTATTATTATTGTTGGATCAAACCATATACCATAAAAAGAATTAATAAATAATTTCATACAAATACCACCAAACACAAGTGGATTAAAAAACATTCATGGTATTCTTATGGGGGGCGGCAATGAACAATATAATCGAAAAGATGTTCCATATTCAGAAGGTTTGATGACTTCCTTGTTTGTTTTGATCTTCTGTCCTTTCCCTTGAGATGAATATATAATTATCCGTTTAATTATAGTGCCTCGATCCAGTCGATCCCTGACGTCTCGTATCATCCATCTCCCACGTTCTAGAGTGTTCTTTACCGTAATTTAAATAATCCAAAGTTACAGGAGTCCCGGTTCACCAAGGATGTGTTTGTTACTGCAACATAGAGCTGTTGGTCTTTCTCTAGATGAAACACCCCCGCCTGAGAAGCTGTACACAAATTCTGCGTGCCTGGCTTCAAACTGCAAAAAGACTTGAGTAGCTCCTTGTCTTGTTTCTTGGGTACTGTGATCCTTATGGATTGCTTTAATGACGACAAAGCTGAATTTTTGGAGAAGGTGACCTGGGAATAGATGAAGTAGATTCCGGGATACTGAATGATCAACTTGTCCCGTTCGTTGCTGAGTCGTACCTCCTGCACCAGAGAGTGCTCTTCATCCCAAAGAAGACTGCTTTTCTTGAAGAAGCGAGAGAGCTTATCTGGTGGTTTTAAAACAAGGAGAAACCCATTATCACCGCAATATGTCTGGGCTTAAGTTTAATTGACTAAATAAATTATTCTAATGCATTCTATTACCTTTATGCTCACTCAGTGCAGTCATGTGTGCAGCTGGTCCAATAAAGTGTGGCCCTCCAGTTAACTTAGACACTGCAGGAGAAATACACAACAGTAGTCAGGATACAGTCAACAATAAAAGCTTAATATATATATGTATA